>NC_048893.1:192756545-192767742 GCF_011077185.1 Oxyura jamaicensis | reverse complement strand
TTTTTTTTTTTTTTTTTTTTTTTTTTTTCCTCTAGGTTCTATCTCACTCTCTCTTACACCATTAGCTCCAATTCTCCTGCTCATCTCCATTGTTGCCAAGAACTGAGTTGGTTTTTTTTGGAGGAAACAAGATGGGAGACTTTTAGCCCAGAGTAAATCCACAGAGCTTAGGCTGGAGGCAAACAGACTTCAGAAAATTCTCAAGCAACTCACAAGGGATTCTTCCTCACCTTCCCTGCAGTAATAATATATATGTTTATGATGTTTTTGGTATCCTTCATGTTACACATAGTTTTATTTCATTGTAAGGGAAATAGATAATAAATAGGTAGTGCTTTACCTTTCTTTTGTAAGGTATCTATTCTATAATTATTTACTGATAGCAGCTCTCTACTGAAGAGTTAAAATGTGTTTAAAATAGGGCAGGATTTCTGCTTCTTTATAGCCTGACTGTGTGAAATTCCAGACAGGTGTAGCTTCTAGGGCCTTTGAATTTTTCACGCAATTTTTATTTCTATTCATGATTTTCTACTAGGAAAGAGGGCTTGAAATGTGGCTCTCTCCCTGAAACTATTTTATCTCTTCACCTTTCTTTATTGATTAATATCTCATAAAAATATGGAGCCATTACACAAAAATTGTCAGAGTGGAGTATCCTGAATATGCTCAGGATGTTTTAATGTGCCACATGCATTTAAATTATTTTTTATGGATAACAGGTACTTTTTAAAAAGTCATCAATAAGCAAAAGAATATGGAAAATGTCACCAGAGATTTTATTTTCACAGAACATTTATTATCTGCAAATATATGAGGGATATGCACAAATAGGAAGGAAAATTGAGGCTGTTTCCTCCTGTGAATTACCCTAGACCCTCCCAGAATTGTACCATTTGCACCTTTCCTTGTCTGCAGACAGCCCCAAGTTGTGCAGAGATTTATGTGGAGCAGTGTGGTGCCTGTTGGAATAGATTCTCATAGTGCTGGTGAGGTGAGGACCTCTGGGTGAAAGAGCATAACGCAGTACTGTTAAATGATTTAACTTTCTGCTTCATTGCTCATGTCAGTTGTGTGCAGATGAACTCTAGCTGCCCCAGAACAAAGTTTCTTTTCTTTTTCTTTTCTTTTTTTAATCTATCACTTTGTATATTTTTGGCCTATTCAATATCATGCTGAGAAGAATAAAATCACATTGCCTTTTTGCCTTTTTTTTTTTTTTTTTTTTTTAATGTACCCTAAAGAAAAGATTTCTACCTGATAAAACAGTAATTTTCTCTGTAGTTTCCTGTTCTGTTTAATGGAAATGGAATATGATTTAATTCCTCTGAGGTATACAGGCTACAAAGTGTGTTGTATAAACCATGGACCCTTCTGAGATTCAAGACACCACTTACTTTTATATAATAAACTTATATAAAATGCTATTATTCTCTATCTGCTTTGGCCTTAGATTTTTATTTTATTGTATTTTATTCACTTTATTTATTTATTTATTTACACAGATTAGTAGAGCATGATAATTTATGGTACTTCATATGCAAAGTTTTCTTTCTGTTTCATGTTTACAGTTAAAAAAAGAAAAAAAAAATCCTGTTTATGGTAATGTTGAGTATATCTAGAGTTTGTATACCTAGGACAGGAAAACATGTTAAAGGCTGTTTTATCATAGTGTTTTATCAAATGTTGTGGAAATGAAACCATGTCTTTTAAAATTATATATTAGATTCTCATCTATTGAAGAAAGAGCTCATATGAGCACATGCCTTTCTGTAAAAACAACTTGTTCTGGACAGTTCAGAGACAGAATAAAGGACTAGTGGGTTTTAGGTCTCATATTTTCTTTCCTTCCTTCCCTTCTTGCTCCTTTCCTCCTTTTCCCTACCATCCTACCAGCTTTCTTGCCTCTCTGCCTTCTCCTCATTTATGCCTCTTCCTCTCTCATTCGCTCTCATCTCTCCCCTCTTTTCTTCCCTCTTTCAGCTGAAAGGAAGAGGTCACATATGTTTGTGAATGCACATATTTTAAAATAATTGTTATATATAGTGTTCCAGAGTGGTTGGATGGGACTTTGAGTAACCTGAGGTAGTGGAAGGTGTCCCTGTGCATGGTAGGGTGGGTGGATGAGATGATCTTTAGAGGTCCCTTCCAACCCAACCCATTTTATGTGTGTATATATTTGTAAGTACATGTCTTTGAGTAAGGATGGGTGTGTATGTGTTATTAGACATACTATATATATGTATATATATAAACACTATTCAAGTGTTTGCTCTTTAAGCAAAGACTCAAAAGAATCTAACCGTTTAAGCAGCAAGCTGAGATGACACTTGGGGAACATATAGAAGGGGATGTAACATCACCCTGGTTGCTGCCAGGGGTAGACAGTAGTGTCAGTGCACTAGAGCTCAGACCTGAGGCTTTGCCAGGCTCCGTGGTGGCTCCTCTACCTACTTTCATAATTTCTGGCTGCCCTTTGCCCCTGCCCTCACTCTTTGGTCAGAAGAAATGCCCTGCTTCTGCTTGATGCTGGGGTCCAGCACTGGCATTTAACTGTTTCACTGCTGAGGAGAAGTGGCTTTCTAAAATAAACCAAGAGGACAACAAAACAAACCAACAATTACTGCAGGCAGATAGGAAGAAGGAAAAATGAAAGTCATAATTATCCTGATGTGCCAATTACACTCCCCAGAAACATTGTAAATATGTGTAATAATAGCAATAGCATTTTTTTAACCTGGCATGTTAAAATGCCAGCTATTTATAAATTTGTCAATAACACAGAGTCATTTAGAATATGTGAGTAGCTTTCAGATAGTAAATGAAATGTATTTTACAGTGACCACCTCTGTTTTCCACATCAATATTTTATGACTAGAATTTATCCTTATCATTATTAAATAGGTGAACCAAATGTCAGCATTTGGCAATATATATATGTATGTAAGTGGTATATTTTGTCTCCACAGAAGTCCTCCAAAAATAATTTAAATCTATTTTTAAACTAACTGCCCCCAAAGTGCCACACACAGTTAAAAGAGATTGGTAGCTTTCTGCTGTATTTAGGTTAAGGCGGACTATTAGAGTGGCATGTTAAGGAAAGAAAAAAAACTTCTCAAATGCACTTTACATGTTACACACTTTTCCCTTATGTGTGACGTCTTCAATAACACTTTGACAGAGATTGTGTTGGCCTCTGGTGTTATGGCTTCCAACATCTGAGATGACTGCTCTAGCCATTGGGCTCTGGAGGCAGCTTCTCTCCCTATCTGCATCTGTGTTTCTATCTCTCTCACATAATGAATATTTAATTACATATATAGGTTGGGATGGCTTTAACAGAGGGAAATAGTATCCTCCTGGAGCTAAAAAACCTCTCCCAGTGAAATTTAATCAGACCTTGATGTATTCCTGTGCCAAATGTTGCTTTTGAAGAATCAGCACTTTCTTCTCACTTCTGATGTGACTTGACCAACTAGAGGTGTTATATAAAATTTCTTCCTTCTGCCCTGTGAAATGCAAATGAATTTCCAAGGAAATAGTATGAAAAAGTAATGATAATTCTGCCCCAGTGAAAATAAAATGACTATAGATTCTTCTGCCTTATCAAGATGTCAATTTGATGTCTGGTGACAAATCTGTAACTTCACAAAGGAGGCTTGAAAAGACAGATGTAGTATTTCTTCCTGAGACTGTTTTCCCAAATATTTTGTTGTGTCTTTCTTACATTAATGCTGCTTAACATCTCAGAGTTGTGTTGTGCCGGGTACTAAGAGCTGCTCAGTGCACCCCAGCCACTGCCCTTGTGCAGCTCTCTGGAGGCTGGTGTTTGACAGGGACCTTCATGGGGGTGTTGGTGACAGTGGGGTGACATGGAACAGATGGAAGGTCAACTGACTCATCAGTTACAAGAGAAAACATATATTTTAACTCTCCAATTCCTGTTTTAAAACATTGCTGCACTTAAAACCCCAAATCCCAACCAATATCCTATATTAGCTAAAGAAAAAGAACATTAAAGTTAAAAAAACTCCTATGGCAAAATGTTCATGGAAGCTCTCTCCAGATCAGGATCCCACCCCAAGGAGCACAACAGTGAGCAGGAACACGTCCCCCGGTCTTAGGCATCATGGACGAGAGTTTAGAATAAATAGGAAGCTATTCAGGGTACAATATAATTTCATTATATTAACATATAGCTGAGGTTGCAAGGCTGGGATAGACAAGGCTTTGAAATATAATAGTTTACATGCAATTGCTGCATTGATTTGACAGGGTATGAATCAGCAAAGTATTTAGGTCCCAGCACTGAGACATCAAAGCAAGTATGTATTTAGAAATAGTATGCAGGAGACTAAATATTTGTTTATGAAATGCTAAGAAAAAAAAAAAAAGAAAAAAAAAAGAAATAAGAAAAAAGCAACAATGTTTTCTTACTATAAAAAGTAATTCTCTTTCAGGGATAAAACTCCACAGGAGTATATATATATATATTTTTTTTTTCTAATAAAAAGGACCCAGCTGTTTTCATCCACTAACCCATTTCCTTCTCTGAAATGTAAGAACTTTCAATATAGAATTATTAAAGGAAAATGCAAGGCCCACTCAGCATAACAATTTCAATAGTTTTGAAATGTATTTTAATTTTTTTCTTGAGGAGCTTACTGTGATAGATCAGTATGTAGCTGTCATTAGTGTCCCAGCTGCTGTTTCTGACAGATCTCATGTTTGACAGCTTAAGAATACATAATGCTTGACTGAAACAAATGCTCTGCCTGGGGTGGCCTTTATTGCTAATGTCAGTAGATACCAAAATTTATTGTTCATGGGATGTTCTGACTAAGAAATAATGGTGAAATTCATGGTTAAAGTAAATTATGCTTTGTTCATAGTAATAGCTGACATTTCCTTTTGTTTCCCTTTTTATTGTAAAGGAATTGACATTTTTAAATAGAAAAAAATAAAGGATAAAAAATCTAAGTAAACTCCAATTTCCTGTCTTCTCTGACAAGCCTGCTTTCTCTTTTCACCAAAGTGGTTGTTTAGCTATGTTACCGACACAGAATAGCATACAAATGAACAGTTGTTTATTATATGACAGAAAGAAATAAAATGTGAGGTAGATTCATGAGTGAATTATTGCTTGTAACATGAAAAGCCTTATGCTACTGAATTATCAACTAAAGAGTTCCCATGTGAATGGGCTTAAAAACCCAAAGCAAAGCATACAAAGTTATATTCTGCTTCTCTGGCAGTTGGGATGTTAATAATAATCATCTTGATTCATCAAGAGATGCCAAAATGGGACAGCTGATATTGCTAACTTCTTTAGAAAACAGAAGCTACGGAAAGCATATGGATTTTATCTGGGAAAGAATAAAAAACACTTTAACATTGCTGTTGATTATTCTGAACCAACACAAGAAAAGGAATACTACTTCAAGCATGCATTCATTGCAAGGAGAGGAAACTTGATTTCATCTAATATCTCCAACCACATACATCAAGCTCCGAGGCCAGACACCTTGCCAGACATGTGAGGGCACAAGAGGAACATTAACCACCACAAAGAGGAGAGAGGTTATGCCATGTGCTGTCGCACAGCTGAAGGAACATTGGATCAAGCAGTGGCAGGGAAATATCAGCCTGCCATGGTAATAAGTCCTGTGTCACCTGGAAGATGTAAAGAATAACAGAATATAAGAAAAAATAAATAAAAATCTGACCTGTAGCTGCTCTCTGGACAAGCATACAGGAAGGAAGAAAACAAATATTTCCAGTAATGTAAGGAATGACCACTCTTTACCCTAACTAAAATGTCTTTTGCTCAAAAATTTATGCCAAAACCTCTTTTGTCTAGTACACTCTCCACATTTAGCAAGTATAATGTTACTTTAACTGCTTGCTAAACTGTCAGAAATCAATGTACTTGCCCTTGAGTTACGCTGACTTCCAGCTCCTGGGATTTGGCTTTATGATGGGTGCTGGAAGAGGCTTCATGTATCATGTGAGGGGAGCACTGGGAGCACAGGGTTTGTTTTGCTCTGGAATTTCAGCCATGAGACAGGATCTGGCAAGTCTTCTGGGAGACCTTGTCTTTTATAGGACTATCTTCATGACATGAAATATCTGAAACTCCAGGTGAAAAACTGTTCCCATGGATGTAGTTGTCAAACAGTAATTTTTATGTCTTTGGAAACAAGATAATTTTGTCTTTTTTTCCTACTATCTTTAACGCAGTCATTCAGAAGAGTTGATTTTGACAGAGACTGGAAGCAGCAGTGGTACTGGTGCTGACTACATCCCTGGCAGCATTGTGCAGTACTGCAGACCACCCTGAGCTCCCATATCCTGAGGGAAACCTGAGAGATATGCTCAGGGGAGGTGGCAGCATGGCAGCTCTCAAGGCAAAACTTTCAGTTTGCTCGCAGAAAATTGGTACTTATATTGCTTTCCCAGGGTGCCCTGATCACCAAGTGGAGGGACTTCATTTTTAGAAAAATCTATCGAGTAGCTTGCTCTTCTTATCTTGTGCAGCTTTTCGCCTCTGCTACTCTAATTCAGAATTCTTTTCCCTCAACTGCAGCCATCCAGAAGGGAAGAATATAGAGTCAGTGGAGACAGTAATGAGAGAGAGGCTGAGAGAGAGGCAGGGGTACCTTTATATGAGATTTGGGTGGCATTTTAGTAGGTAGTATGAATCACTACCTGACATGAAAGTCACTGACATGAGAATTACTCCCCAAGCATGGGCAGTCGCCTAAGTTAGATACCTAACTTTTTGTTAGCAAAAGTTAAACACAACAAATCCCCTTGCATGCTTAGGTGCAGGGATATGGAAAGTGCTGCTTCCCTGTGGCCTCTTGCTCACAGAAGTGAAACTACCAGTACTTTTGTGTAGGCCACAAAGCAACAAATGACTTTTATACTAGGAATGCTTTGGAAATTGCCTGAGCAGTGACCGATAGATCAGTGTGTTGCTTCGCTAATACTTCCCCACTTGGTTTTAAATCAGTAGAAATATAAATGGCTTCATTCTGTGTTTTTTAGTTTCCCTTATTGAAAAGTCTTAGAAGGCTTCATGGTCTTTTGATGGGGCTTGGGAAATAGTTATTAGTCATCTCCTTCCCCTCATAATAGGCAGCAGGCTGTTTAATGTTAAATCTCCCTGTGAACTCCAGAGGGCTGCAAATTAGCACTCTGTAGAAAGCAATGAGGGAAGTGATGGGCATTGGTATATGTCCCATATAAGTACCAGTTCACCATATATGTTTTCACAGTAATCTTATTAAAATACTGTAAATCAATAAACAAAAACTCTAAAACCGTAAATGTTCAAACACTGTGTGATTAAATTGAGTGAATCAAAATCCCAGATGCTATTTTGGGCCAGTGCCGTGCTGAGATTTTGTTATTGTTACTGACACCACAACATCTGCAAGGATAATTTTTACGTTCATTATATTTACTGTGTTGCTGAGAGAATTAGAAGCCCCTGAAGTACATCCTAAAAGGTTTTATTGCGCTATAAAAGACTCTGTCACTTTAAACTCCATTAGCCAAGCTCTTCAGGTTAGTAATGAGATTCTTTGGAAGAGGCCAAGACAATAGAGTGAGAGGGTCTTATCCCAACTCCTCGCAAACAGTGCAGCATGTCAGGTGATGACCCAAGAGAAAACA
Source organism: Oxyura jamaicensis (assembly GCF_011077185.1). Lineage (NCBI taxonomy): Eukaryota > Metazoa > Chordata > Aves > Anseriformes > Anatidae > Oxyura > Oxyura jamaicensis. Next base: position 192,760,065 of record NC_048893.1, on the reverse strand, counting down.
ATTTTTGTAAATGGATCGTTGAATTCGCGGTTGGAGCTGAGGTGTGGATTTGGCAGGGCTTCTGTCTGCTGCTTTGTTTAGATCTGTGCCATCTGCCTACCCCCAGTACTGGGCTGGCAGGCAAGATGTGTGATGGTGCAGGAGAACTTGGAGATACCCAACTCATTTCACTCCCATTCTTTCAGAAATTTGGCTGTATTTCACATCTAAAAGTATATTTTGCTGAGTGCATGCAATGGAGAGCTCAGCGATGTCTGGAGGACTTACTTGCCTGTGCCCTGGCAGTTTTGGGGCAGGTGTTATGGCCACGGTTTCTTCCCAATAGCTGCTGCCCTTCTGAGAGTAGTGGTCAGCCACTGAGACAAGCTTCCTAGTGAGGTGATAGGTGCCCCACATGTGTCAGTGCTCAAGAGGCATTTGGATAATGCCTTCATTAACAGCCTTTAGCTTTTGGTTAGCCCTGAAGAGGTCGGGCAGGTGGACTTGTTGATTTCGCAGGTCCCTTCCACCTGAACTATGGTACTGTATTTTATTACTGTATTGAACAAAAACCAAGATCAGTTAACAAAAACTTCCATAATGTAGTTTTCTGAAATTTTCTAAATTTTCTGGATCAGAGACTTGAAATTATCCATTCACGAATGTTAAGAATCACCTTGGTATAGCTGAACCTGTTCTTTGCTTCAGAGAGGTAAGTGGCTCTGAGTGGCACAGGAAGGTAAGTGGCTCTGCTGGGTAATGTGGCATTTCATAAAGAAGCTCTTGCAGATGGTGAGATTCATGTCCCCATGTGTCTCTTGCTATTGATTACAGTGACCCCAGAGACCATTGGGGTGATCCTAGATAATGACTTTAGACTTTGCGATATCTAACAAGAGATAAAATGAACTCCGTTCTTACTCTATTAATCACTATCTTTTGTACGTGAGTTTATAATATGGTCTGCAAAGGCAGCATTGTAGGACCATTTTTCAGAGACACTGTAAATGACAGGGAGTTGGTTATTTCAGGAGGTTGCTGCTTATTTACATGAACACTATCAGCTGGCCTGTAGGCTTCCTTTTTCTATTGCAAGAACAGAAATAGGTTGTTTCTTGCAGGTATCTGATTAGTACTGGATTGGAAATTTCTCACATTCCTCTTTCACCCTATCAAAAAATGAACAAAAAACTTCAAAATGGGTACAAAGACAATACCTATCCTTCTATCTGCATCAGAAATAAAATATAGATCTGACCTGCACTGAGTTCTTCTAATGAAAATATTTTTGATAACTGGGGAAACTAGTGGATAATTCAAAATTACAATATTGTTAGGAAGTTATTATATTTACTAATAAAAACTCACAGAATCACAGAATCATCTAGGTTGGAAGATACCTCCAAGATCACCTGTCTAACCTCTGACCTAACACTAACAAGTCCTTCACTAAACCATATCCCTAAGCTCTACATCTAAACGTCTTTTAAAGACCTCCAGGGATCGTGACTCAACCACTTCTCTGGGCAGCCTATTCTAATACCTAACAACCCTTTCAGTAAAGAAGTTCTTCCTAATATGCAACCTTACAACCTATAACTTTCCCACCACCACCCGCCGCCAGCACAATTTTAGCCCATTCCCCCTCATCTTGTCACCAGGCACGTGGGAGAACAGACCAACTCCTACCTCGCTACAGCCTCTTTTAAGGTACCTGTAGATTGAGATAACTCAGAACAACATATAACATTACAGAGAATATATCTTTTATACATACTCTATTTGCTTCTTTATTCCAAACAAAATTTGCATCTTTTTCTGAAGTTGTTATTGCTAAGACATATGGTTATTTCAAGACATATAATCAAAACAAACCAAGGAATGCAACTGAGTGGCTGAAGTTTTCTGTATGGCCTAAGAGAGGATGTGTATACGTAGATTCCAGAACCACCTATGTACAACCCCCAAAACAGCATGTAAGGAGGTCAGCATATCTCAATATGAACTGCATTAGCTGTAAACCTTCACAGACCTGATGTAGATGTCATAGTCTATATGCTGCTGGTCTCCAGACTGAAGACAAACAGCTTTCAGATGCCAATCACTAGTTTATTGGCAAAAACAGGTTTTTTTTTTTTTTTTTTTTTTCCATGACAAGCAATTCCTACTTTTTTTTTATTTTATTTTATTTTTTTTTTGTATCACTTTTCCCATATAGAAAAAAATTCCAGAAGCATGTAGCACTGATTTAGATCCTACTACCCTAATAAACAAGAGCAATCTGGTAGAATTTCTTCCCCAGATATTAGTTTCGTTATATAGCTAAGAACTGTAGGACTGGGACCAAATTAACATCCTGAATGAGACAAAACATGGCTCATCTATAGAAAGCCCCGCCGTCTGTGTTTGGATCCATAGCACTACCAATTCAGTGATGTGATAATTTTGTATCCATTTTTTGGATCAGCCTGGGGTTTTGATTTGACAGGATTTCTCATGCCATTTTCCCATCAGTTCTTAGATGTGAAATTATCCCCTTTTGCCAGACAGTTAATGAAGCCATATCATCCCCAACAAATCTCTCAGACAATCTCTGAAGATATCTCTGACTGCTCCTTTCCAGACATCAGCTCAGGACCAGAGAAACTCAGAATGATTTGCTCCTATCTCTATAAAACCCCCACAATCTGATGTAGTTTAGAGCCCCCTGAGTTTGTGCCATAAGCACACTGGAAAAGAAGGTAATAGGGATGTTTTGGGAGGTAGCAAGTAAGTTGGCAGAAGGAGCTTACAAAACTGTATGGTTTTATTTCTTGTAGGTATTTCTGGAAGTGGCATTAAAGGGCCTATCACAGTCCCCTGCAGCTCTTAAGTTTGCTAGATCTCTCCTAGGAGACAGAGAAAGAGCAGGACTTCCCTGACAAGCTGTGTTAGTCTTTTTTTGTGTATGGAAAATTTGCCACTGATTTTATTGGGTATAGCAAAGGTGGTAACATAATAACAGGGAGTGCACAAGATGTGAATTTGGGTGAGAACATTCCGGGTTAGTGTAATTTGAATGCCTTTCTTGTTGAATTGCTTGTAGACTTCACAGAAGAAACTCAATTTAAAATCACAGGTTCTTATGCTTTTTTCCTGGCAACAGTTCATACCTGCAACAGGGAGAGAATGATTTTTTATTTTTATTTTTTTTTTTGATACGAGTTATTTTAAGTTTCCAGAGCAGTCAGTAAAAAAAGCTGGAGTCTCCTTTGTGCCTCTCCAGTTTTACTGCAGTGTAACTCCACCGACTCTCACAGAGCTGCAGGGGTTGTCAAGCTGAAGCATTATGGCAGAGAACTGAGAGAAAGGAAATATAATTGCCACCCTAATGTGAACAGAAAAACTGTTGACTATAAATTTTTGTTAACTTGTGGTTCTATGTGGTACTGTTCTTATTTTAACTTGTGGTTTTGTGTGGTTCTGTTCTTATTTAATGCAGCTGTCTCATTATAAACCTTTCTTTTTTTTTTTTTTTTTTTTTTTTTTTTTTTTTTTTTTA
>NC_048893.1:192624415-192756445 GCF_011077185.1 Oxyura jamaicensis | reverse complement strand
TTTTTTTTTTTTTTTTTTTTTTTTTTTTTTTTTTTTGACTAATGAAGGAAGACCATAAAGAGGAATCCAAATTCCAAATTGGAGTATGTTTGTTTCATTTTGGCAGAGACAAAGCTGGCCAATACTTCAGCTTGCCTGAGGGACTAGTGAAAGGTCAATAAACCCATCTACAAAAGTGCTTCAGGACTTTGCATTAGAATAATATTTAGCATGCAGTTTTTGCAGCCTTACCCATGGAGGCTGGCCTGCCACCTCTCCTGATCTCTTTGCTACCTGAACTGCCTGAACAGGATTTTCTGGTTGCCTCCCCCTCTCTTTCATGCAAAAGACAAAACAAAGACAGCTCTTTAGAACAAGTACACCATTTCCTTCATCTGTCCCCACCATTTCTGAGCATGTTTATTTTGAGTAACTGTAGAGAATGTATTTTTAAAAAGCCTTTACTTGAATAATATTTGGAAATTCAACCTTTGATATTTCTATTTGTGTTATTGATTATTCTTTTAACTGTTTTCTGTTTATTATTTTATACCTATTTATTCCAACTTGAACACAGGATTTTATTTTTTTCCAACAGCCTTCCCTTTAGTTTATAAAAAGCCACACTTTACAGCTCTAAACAATAGTAATGCATAATGCACTTTCATCTGTTTTGATATGAGCAAGATTAAATTCACTGCACTCATTCTGTTTGTTCCTTAATTATAGGCTTCTCTCTGGTTTCTAAACAGTTTCTGAAACACATTTCATCTCAAACCAAAGTAGAAATCATTTGCACTATTTCTGCTTGTTGACTTATTTGATTTCATCATATTACAAATTCTCAGTGTATCTGTTCTAGAAAAATGTAAAAAATAACTACAGAAAACATTTTAATTTGGTTTTGTTGTGCTAAACATTATACAAAGACAATCTTAACTGCAGTAGGTCATTCTCATTCTAAAATTCTGCACTTTCTGCATTTTATTGGTAAAGATGTACTGTGTTAAACAATGGCAAATGGCAGGAAGGTCTGAACCATGAACCATGGGGTAGTATTTTTTCTGTTTGCTGGTTTTTGGGGGGGTAACATAGTTACACTTTGTGTACATCAAGAACAAAATTATGTTATAAAGACATGGATGCAAAGGAATATTTTCAAGATAGATGCTTCATAAATATTGTGTTATGTAGTAAAATGAGCCCACAAATTACTTCAGAACTTCCATATTTGAGAAAAAATAAGATTCTAACATAGCAGCAGAGCTAACTAACAGCTGTGCAGTTAGGCAACCCTACTGATGCCTTAACACACACTTCAGTTAAATCAAAGGATCCTCCCAAAAAGTGGAGTCACCTCTCTGTAGTCCATTTGAAAAGCACTCCCATGTGCACCTGTGTTTGCCCATTCATCAGTGTATCAGGATGTTACAGTGGGTCTTACTAAAGTTAAACTGTAAGATGGAGAAAAGCCAGAAGGATTTGTTTCCCTACCACAACCCTCTGTTATTCCAAGCTGCAATGAGACAGTGCAAATTTGGATGGGTAGTAAAGAAGAAAAGAGGGTTATGCTTTTCAGATTGGGACCACAGCCACATGCTGAGTTACATCCCACTGCTCAGTTCCAGGACATTATGTGTTAACAGGAGAGTTAGAGGAGGGAATCATCCAAGGTCTGCATGACTGATAGAGAGATTAAAAAGAAACTTCAAGGGCAAGCGAGTCAAAGCTTTCCAGTGGTGGGTTAATGTAATTATTAATTTTCTTTTTATAGTCTTGCTTCAAAAATATAACAGCTATGTGTTTGTCTTTACGCTTGATAGAATGAATAAGTCTTGGCATTTCCCTTTTAACTTTGTGTGAACTCCATGCTGAGGTGGCTGTACAAAGTTAGGACAGCCCACATGCTGCACTGTGGGACCTTGGGACATGTGCCAGCTTCCAGGTGCAGCTGCACATACTCACCTCCAGCTGTACCCAGCCTCTGTGCCAAGGTGAGACTCGAGAAAAGGCCATGTCTCCCTTTACTGCTCTTTTTCTTGGGAAGAAAAATGCGATGCGTGGGTGGAAGGGAGTCATACTGCACTTATGCCACATTCTGATCTGAATATCTGAAAGCGAGGACTTGGGTTTGCTGCAAAGTGCATATATATCCCTAGAGATCTGAATGGTCTGGGCTCCTGGGTGCACCAACAAAAAAATTAAACTGTAATTTAACATTGGGACTGAGTTTAGCACAACTGAGAGTTTACACCTTATTGCTGGGGCCACTTTCAGGGGCTGGTGATGTCACATCCACTTCTCTGGAAAACTAACTGGTCCTTTTGGTGCAGATCTGCAGTGACTGAGTAAAAATGTGCTTTAACCCTATAAAACTCATTGTCTCTTTGCAAATGCCTTCACATGTGATGTTGCAACAAACAACCCTCAGAGACAATTGCTTGAGCAGAGAGGAGAGGAGCAGCAGGCTCTTGTCTGTGCTGTGCAATGCAGTGTTGCTTGAACCCTGAGCAATCATGGCACAGCTCAGTGGTATCAGGAGATACTTATTTGGATCCAGAAGCTTTCTAGCTGCATTTGTTTAGTGATGTGCCAAGCTGAACAGCCTGATTTTGAACTTGGGCTACATCCCTGCCCATGGTAGGGAGGTTGGCCCATACCATTCTATGATTCTTTGGTTATATGAATCTATGATATAACCTAGAGCTTGTGTGGGGGTCTCTGTACCTCTTTGTCTAGGCTCCAGTAAAGGTGGTTTGGTAGTGCTGTGAGCCAGTCTTTAAAGGCTGCCTTGTATTCCTTGGGACTTTTTTCTTTGCGACTTTCACCTTTTGAGCCAGAAGTGGTTTAATACTATGTTTGTCTGTGTATCTTAAAATGAGGAAATTCAGTATATGTCCAGGAAGCATGTTGGGAGCAGGGTTTGCACATTTAGTCTTTTGAGACTTCTCAGTTATTTTCAGACTTCCAAGGAGCCATTACAAGCCAGTGCTGGAAAAATTCACCCTGAGGCTGGACATCATGTATGAAACAAAGGTAACCGGCAGACACACAACATTTGGGAGAACAGTCTTGCCTTTGGCCAGATGTGCCCTCTTTGGCCACTGCAGAAGATCAGGTTTTAGACCAGCTAATGAATCTGAAGGTGCACAAGTCCATGGTACCTGATGAGAAGAATCCACAGGTCCTGAGGGAACTTGTGGAAGTAGTTGCTAAGCCTCTCTCTGTATCTAAGAAGCTGTGGCAGTCTGGTGAATTTCCCACTGACTTAAAGAGGGAAAACATAACCCCCATTTTCAAAAAGGGAAAAAAGAAGACCCAGGGAACTACAGGCCAGTCAGCCTCACCTCTGTGCCTGGCAAGATCATGGAGCAGATCCTTCTGGAAACTACACTAAGGCACATGGAAAATAAGGAGGTGATTGGTGACAGCCAACGTGGCTTCACTAAGGACAGGTCATGCCTGACAAACCTGGTGGCCTTCTATGATAGGGTTACAGCATGGATGATCTTTCTTTGATCCCAGAGGATCAATCCAAACCATGATATGATAACCATTCTATGATTCTATGAAATATAGGTTGGTCTATAACGTGTAGAGCATTGCTACCATTTCTTCTTCTACTGCCATCTCACCATGCAGCCTTTAAAAACTGTTCCAGCTGATAGAAGAAACACCCTGAAGAGGATTCATCTAACCATACATAATCATGGACAAGGCTGGTATTTACAGATGAAAAACTCACCTACAGTGAAGAAGTTACATTTAGGGTACAATTAATACCATCCTAAATGAGATGTTGAAAATCAGACCTGAAAGTGTCTGGAAAAAGTAGCGCAAACACACACATCTCATTTATAGGCACTTAGCATTAAATGAGATTAATTCTACCTGATTTTACATGTATAGAAATACTCATGGACCTCCTTCTAGTAGAACTTGAAAATTAACACAGGGAAAAGGTGGCACTGCAGAAATACTGTTGCTAATGGAGAGAGGGAAGGGAAATGTTTGTACGTACCTTGGTGATTTTGCAGTGACTGTTGACTGGGAAAGGATCAGCTTCCAAATATGTTTAATATAATGATAGATCTCACACTGCTTTATTCATTACCTGTGACTCAGACAAAACTAGACTTTCACCATCCCAGCCATACAGGATGCTTCAGTAGAAAACATTTCCCAAGACTTTACTAATAACACAATCCTCCTTAATTCCCTCATGTTTGTTATAAGCAATTCCTGTGTGATTAATTTTGAGTAACACCTTCTAACAGGCTTATATTATTCACGGCATCATTTTTTTTCCTGTCAAAGCTCACCTTTCTTGATCTCCCGCTTTAAAATCCATTGAGGATCCTTTGGGCAGTCAGTTACATTTCTGAGGGACTGCAGACTTACCCTTAGAATCACAGAAGCAGAGGATAATTCAGGTTGGAAAGGACCTCAGAAGGGTAAGGTCAAAACAGGGTCAGCTATGAGGTCTCAGCAGTTTGCTCCAGGCAAGCCATTTAAGTCTTGAATATGTCCAAGGCCAGAGAGTGCACATCCTCTCTGACCACCCTGTGACGCTGCCTGACTGTTCTCATAGGGAAAAAGTTTCTCCTTATGTCCAGTCTCAACTGTTTCTATTTGTACCTACTGTCTCTCACATCCCTGCTCTGTGCTGTGAAGAGCCTAGCTCTGCCACCTTGATGATCTCCCCATAGGCACCAGGGGCTGGTGTGCATGCTGAATTTCCTCAGGTTCCTGCTGGCCCACTCCTCCAGCCTGCTCTGGTACATCTGGATATCAGCCTTGCCCTTCAGCATGTTGATTGGTTCCCTGCAGTTTTGTGTCTTCTGCAGACTTGATGAGAGTACACTCTGTCACCTCCTCCAAGTCACCGATGAAGATGTTAAGCAGGTTGCAGCACTGACCTCTGTGGTATTCTACTCGTTACCAGCCCTGAGACAGAGAATGATCAATTAACCATCACCCTCTGAGCACAAACATGCAACCAAGATTGAACGCCTCTGGTTGATCTGCCTATCAAAACTATCATGTCCCAGCTTGGATACAACTATATTGGGGGAACTGTGTTGCAAGCTCTTCTGAGGTTGAGATTAATGACTTTAACTGCTCTTCCCTCAACCAGAAATCTAGTCTTTGAAAGCAATCAGGCTGGTTTTCATTTAGCCTTTGTAAATTCTTGCTGACTGTTTCCTACCACCTTATTCTCCATGTGTGTGTGCAGAAGTGCAGTCCATTGGGACTCTCTTCATGAATTTGTCTGAGACTGAAGTGTTGCTGTTCAATATTAAGTTCCCTGGATCTTCTTCTTGTACTTTTTAAAAGTGTGTGCAACCTTTCTTCATCTGTCAGGGACCAACCATGACCTCCACAACCTTTCAAAAATGATAATCTGGGTAGAATCCCAAGCAACTATTGTCTTCTGAAAGCAGTGACTAAAACAGCACTGGCCAAATGGCTTCTGAATTTGGTACAGTGACTTGAACAACAAAGTACATTTCCCAGCATCTGCTTTCACTTTGCATAGACACCATTCCAAATGTGTCTGTATTTCACTGTTCACAGCCAGCTGAAATTGATGGATTACTGTCTAACTTTTTATTAGCATGAATGTATTACCTAGGCAGCATAAGGTCATATTGCATTTATCTTATTAGTATTTGAGCTTTGTGATTGGTATTTTGGGACATTAACAAAAGGAAAGAGACAGAGGATTAATTTTGTCTCTGTTTCATAGTCATAATACAATGCTAAGAGGAAAGGAAAAACAAAACCAAAAAACTGTACTGAGAAAATGAAACTTTTCATTATTATGTACATTAATATAGAAGGTGATGTATTTATTTGCAGAACAGCTACTACTCATACTAAACATCTTGAATATAAACCAGTCATTAGAGGCTTATTAATGACATAGTAATTAATGGTAAGATAATTACTAGCACTCAAACAGCCTCTCAGATTCAGAATCAGATTTATCAATCAAGTATTAAAAACAGGCATCAATGTGGTCTGTCAGCTCACGTCCTTCGAGTGATCACTTTAGTTGGGTATATTTGGTAACACTATTGTCATCCAGTAGTGATGTACTAAATTCAGATGATATAAAATCCATTGTGTTCATCATTAAATTGTTACACTGGATACTTATTGTCATTCAGAGACTGACACCTTATTTATTCCCCCTAGTTTGTCTAGGTTCAGCTTTCAGATAACTGATTTCTATATACCTTTATACCAGGCTTCCTCTGCTCTTTGAAATCTTTTTCTGTCTACTACATGTAGTCTGTGATGAAGTGAAGGTATAATCTAATCTGTGTTTTGAGAAATTAAGAAATGAAGTGTCTTTACTTTCTTATACTTAAATGCAGCTTTGAAGCTATAGTTCATTCTTCTGTATTTTTTCAAAAAAACTTTTAATTTTTTTCTGTCTCTTTTTACAAAGTATAAACATCAGCAAAGGTTTCCAGACAAGGTCTCATTAATTCTACATGCCATAGTAATAATCTTTCTTTACTTCACTGTGCCCCGCTGCTTATGTGCCAAAGATTGCACCTGCTTTCATAGTTGCAGTATCAGGCAGAAAGATATAGATGGCTATTCTTGCCCTGCAACATAAGATTTGCATAAAGAGCCAGGGGCTGAGATCCTCACATAATTTAGGCAAAATAACAGTGACAGCAGTTAAATATGCATTGTGGAAAAATACCAAGGACATTTTTTTTGTCTGGATCTTATGCAAGGTGAGAAGAAGGGTGTTCTCAGCTTCCCTCATATGAAATCCCCAGAACTGGTTAACCCTCTTTGTGCCACCTTGTTTGAATTGGAAGTTATGTAGCTTTAATTATCCACAACCAAAGTTTGGGTTTTGGTGCCAGCTTCCATTAATACTTTTAATTTTCATAGAACCACTGAAGCACAGAGTAGCTGAGCTGGGAAGGCACCTTTGGTGATCACCTAGTCCAGTCCCTGCTCAAAACATGGTCACAAGGGTTAACCAGTTCTGGGGACTAGGTGGGTTGGACTGATGTCCACAAACAAAGGTCTGATCTATCCATTAGCATGATTTGCTGAATAACAGTCATACAACAGAGAAAAAGCTTCAGAACCATTTTCTCAACTGACTGTACTTCCAGTCATAGCTCCATGATACTCCTGAAACCTTACATAGGCATTTCACATTAGGGAAACTGGGGCCACCTTTCCTCCAACCTTGAATAAGATCCAGATAAAATACAGTATTTGCATTTTTCCACAATGAATATTTAATTCTTGTCACTGTTTTTTTTTTGCCTAAATTATGAGAAAATTTCAAAGCAGGTTGATCAGGGTTGTGTCAGTCAGCTTTTGAATATCTGCAGGGATGGAGACTCCACAGCCCCTCTGGGGAACCTGTTCCAGTGCCTGGCAACCCTCACAGTGAAACAGTTTTTTCCTTACGTTCAAATGGAAGTTTCACATATTCTGGTTTATGTACTTATTATTTTCTTCTGTCACTGGGCATCACTGAGATGAGTCTGGCTCTATCTTCTTTTCTGTTCCCATCATGGATAAGATCCTTCCTGAGACTTCTCTTCTCTAGGTTGAACAGTCCCAGCATCCGTCTTGGCTGCAATGAAAGATTAGTTTCATCAAGTGAGGTAGAGAGTTCCTCTTCCAATATGCTTTGAAACACTCACTGGCAATGAGTACCAAAAGTCTCCTAAGTCCATCTAGAATCTGATTGTCCTGCCTCTTTTTATCTATCCTGACAATTATGCTTCTTTGCAAAATGAAGGAAATGTTGTCATCATCTTATTTATTTATTTATTTATTTATTTATTTATTTATTTATTTATTTTTCCCCAAAGAGATGGCCCTGAATTACTAAGAGCTTATTTTTAAAAGGGCAAAAGAGGCCTGGATGTTGAACAGATGTTTAACACCTTGAAAATTCTTACCTGTTTACTGGAAATCAATCAATTAAGGGAGATAGATAATGAATTTAGATGGTGCTTTTCTATGGTGCTTTTTTTTTTTTTTTTTTTTTTTTTTTTTTTTCCTGGAGATCTTCAGAGGCACTTTTTTTCGCGCCATTGCATCTGTTTTTCACTAAGGATGTCTACACATGGATTTCAGGTTTAGATGTTTGAAACGGGAGCAAAACCTGACTTCCAGGTGCCCTAGAAGTTTGCAGCAGCTGGTTGAAAACATCGTTCCAGGACACCCAATTTATTACTGAGATATAATACTGAGATGGCACCTTCATCTGAGGCTACTGAGTAGTCAGTGTAACATGAGCCATATTAACCCCCTCCAGGGAAATCAATGTTTAATAACAGCAAAATTGGTGGAAATCATATCCTTTTAAGTCAATGGCACTTGTTACTTCTAGTACTGCTAATCTTCTAAAGTCCTCCTACTTCCTTTTTTAAGTAAAAGACATTTCTAAAGGAATTAATCATATTCTTCTGGACAGATCAGAGAAGAAACATACAAAGAAACCAACTCCAAACCCTTCATTTTGGTTCATTATTGAAAAACTGAAATTTAGCTGCCTGGCTAGTTCTCCTCAGAGATGAAGAGCATGATCTCTCCTCAGCCTCCCATGTTTTCCCCAGCCCTTGAGTTCCTTGTTTTCCATTCCTGCTGGTCAACAGAGGTGGTGGTTGTGAGATCTTTCAGGAAAGAGAAAACAGTTTACGGGATGCTTCCCAAAGCCCAGACAGGTTATGAAATGCAGTTCTGTTTTAATCCCAGCAGAGACCTCCCAGTGAATTCTGTCAAGTTGTGCTTAATATCTCGACTCTTGGTCCAGTTGGTGCTAGGTGCACAAAATGAACTAAATAGGAGTTATCAAAATCTTTCAAAATGAATGTCTGTGAACCAATCTTTCTCTCTAGTTATGTGAATAAACATGAAAGGAGACAATTTCCATAAGGGAGAAAGTAGCATAGAAGAATACAGCATAGTAGAAGAATAGTAGAATACAGCATTTACCTTGTTATATTTTTTGTAAATGAATACTGTGCAGTAACTTTTCCTGTCAGTTTGGCAGAATATATTTTCTTACCTATTTCAGTCCTACGCTGAATTATTTTAGTAGTGTTTATAAATGACAACCCTCTGTATTGGCTTTTCTCCATGTATTGTATATGGCACTTGCCTTCTCATTAATAGTACTACCTGTCTCCCTTTCATTCTTAATGACACTCATTTTCCAGAATAGACTGAATGAACAAGTTCCATAAAAAGCAAAATGTATTTGCAGGCATTTTCCTTGTGAAACACCAGATCAGCCATTATTTATAGGAACATTTCCCAGTGAACAAAGCTCACATTAACAGGGTGAGTGGGGTCATAATTCTACCAGGGCCCACAGAATAAACTGATCCAGACTTCCCAGACATAAATATCATCTCAGTAGGTTTATTCTGTACTCCCTTATTGACTCCTAGTCAATAGTATTGTAGGCCTGGAGACAACTAATGTGAAGGTGAAGCTCTGGGACTTCAACTGAATTTAGGCTAGGTGAAACTAAGCCCTGAATATCACACAAGTGGATTGAGATGGTTATAGTGAAACAGAAAATGGTACCATGTTAGGGAAAATCCTTATTTCAATTCCTTATAAATGTTTAATCATTAGCTATTGAAGTTGAAGCCTTGGTCCCAGACATGATCTCTGGTAAAATGTGAATTCAAAACAAACAATACAGCTATCAGTAAAGCCTGTAAAAATAAATCCATAATATTTTCCTCATGATAAATTGCAGTCCCACAGCTTTGCAGTAGAATTACACTAAAGTCAGTTCATGCCTTCGTCCAAAGTCACAGGGGCCTGTTCTATAAGAGCTTCCAGAAATCTAGCAGTCTCCAAGGTGACCACTTCCAAAACAGCTGCTCTCGCACTGGGGGGTAGTTTGTATCAGACATATTGAGGTTAATTGGATGTGGCATTTCTTAAAATACAAGATGAGTTTTATCTTTTGATAAGTTCTCTGCCATTTCTCTTTGAATATCCTAAACTGCAAAACATATTTAGACTCCTATATATATATACATATATATATATTTTCCCCTGTTAAGAAGCGTGGTCGTCCAGTTTTTGAGGCTAATTACCCATCATGGCAATCTAGGAGATTTTCTCTCTCTACATGCTGCTTGGTTTGGACTGGTGTGCCATGGCTTCTTATTTTCAGTCTCTTAATTTTGTCAGTGTTTGATTATCACTTGAAGTTATTATTATTATTATTATTTTTTCCCATGCTCCAATAGAAATTAAAATGTGATTGTCACCACCTGAGATGGACTCAGAATTGAGTTTTATTTTACATCCCAATAAAATACCTCATATCTAAATAATAAATTGTAAAATCTTTCTCTCCACGAGTTTTAATAGAGTTTGATTCAGGTTTCAGATCATTTTTGACCGCAGTTGCAAATATTTGATGTATGAAACAGGTATATATTTTTCCCTGTCTGTGAAAGCTAGAGGTAAAGTGGCAAATCTTTTGGATCGTGCTATGTTGCATTTATTGTAATAGAAGAGTCTTGTGGATGAAGTAACATTTTTATGCCTTCACCTGAGTAATGAAACAGTGCAGTCATAACTGCAGGGAATAAATTGAAATTACTCCAAGAACAGAAGAATATTTAGGTTGTGGCTGGGGCTTTGGTCTGGACTTGAAGAAGTCAAGATTCAGTCCCTGCTATGCTGAAAATATATCCTGGTAGTTTGGTCTCTACCTGCCTCAGATATTTTTGAGGATAATGTGAATACATTAGTGTATAAGTCTTGGAGGCTTATCTTATGGATGTACAGTATACAAAGAGAAATGTTTACAGTTTTTTTATGTGACTGCAGGTAACACAATTTTATGATCACAGATTGATCATACAATGAGACCTTCTCATTAACGAAACTCCCACTAGCATAAGCTACTAGTCTGAAGGGTAATAACTGTTATAGGTGTGGGAAATCACAAAAATAGTGACCTGAGCCCTAATAAATAAGTATCAGGGTTCTCAGACCAGCAGTAGACATCACCCTGGGACTCCCTCCACCCCTCCATGGGCCCAGAAATGCCATTTTACCTGATCCTGTGGCTGTCAGTCCCTATCCCAGCAATGCTATTGGAGTCCTGGTCTTCAGCCCTGTCTCCAGCTTCATGTCCTAGATGAATCCCTTGGACCCATGCTGTAACTTTGTCTCCAGCCTTTTCTCCTTTTGCTCCTGCTGGGGCTCCCTGGAGAGACGTTGACTCTAGGTCACTGCTTACCATACCAGTGGCTGTTTTTGGACCCTGTTACCAAGCCCTGGTTCTATGTACCACATTTGCAACCTGCAGGATGTCACCCCATGGGGATGGGCATGGCTGCCATCTCCCTTCCCTTCAGAAACAGCCACCCCTTGCAGCACCCTGACAGCAAGGTATTTTCTGGTGATGAAAACTGATCTAACTGGTCACTGAAGAAGTTTCTCTGCCATATTAAATTACAATTTTCCAGGTTATTTAGTTAAGTCCTCAAAGGGACTACCTAGCTAGTTGCTTTCCAGGTACGAGAAGCCTGTAAAATATGTCACTGAAAAGGTTAGGTATAGAATTATTCAGGCAACTCTCCGTAGGGTGATTTTTTTTTTTTTTTTTTTTTTTCTCCCTGCTATGATAATGACTGAGATGGAATACTTGGCCTTACACACCAACGTAGGTGCTCCCCAAATACTGGCGTGATCACTGTGGTATTCTTTAAAAAATATAGGGCCTCGGTAAGGATTATGGTCCAATAAATGGGGTTCCAAAGAGCAAAGCAACAAATTCCTGTGGACTAAAGTTTTAGAAAAAAGTACAGTCTTAAAGCTGTACTACCACTATACTACCATCCACCACAGGACATCATCTACTTACTTACTTACTTTCCATGTAAACTCATTGGCAGGAAGAGAGTACTACCAAATAGACAGATAATCACATGCTGTTTTAGAAAATGACCAGTCAAGATCCCTTTCAGCCTTATTTCTATGATTCTGTATACATAAATTCCCAATCACCCCTTTTCTTACTAAAAATTATTTGGGATCAAATTTTGTTTTAGATTTGGTCAATTTCCTTTTTGGTTGTGGAAGGGGAAGAGAGCACTGGGATTTTTTATTATTTATTTATTTATTTATTTATTTATTTTTTCTGCTAAAAATTGTGTTTGTGGAAATGTCTTTCCTGAAGGGAAATGTTCTGTAACAGTTGCTTAAACAAGGCAAACCAGATATGTTTCATTTCCATTCAAAGCTTGTCATGTGGCTGGGCTAGCTGGCTCTGATATAATTCATTATGGGCACTCTGATCTGCCTCATTTCCTGGGGAGTGCAAATATTGTAGTGACTCTAATATATGAATTTCATCTTTAATATAATTGGGCTTGATTTTTAGTTGTTTTGAAGATTAAAGACATAGTCTTTGGCATTGGAAACAAATGATGCATAGCTGGTCCTGAAGAGAAACTTGTTTTGTTTCTCAGGAAGGCTGGGTAGACACATCTACAATCAGAGTCCTGTTGCCTTGGTCTCTAATATACTGAATTGCAGTATGACTACCACAAATACATAAAGGCAGGAGGGAATAGAGTACAGAAAGGTATAGGTTAACAAGTGCATTTTTTTATTGGTCTACTAAGGACGACTCTATCTGGAGTTTCAATACCATTTTAACAAGTGGAAATCTTGGTGGACAGTTTATTGACTCATATTTCTATTAAGGCATATTAAAAAAATCTTAGGTTTCTGAAAATTTGTTCTCCCACTGTGGTAACCTTTGGTTACCAAATTTCTGCTCTAGAAGTTCAAGCATCTTGGTCATGATGAATGGTGGCATTAGCTAAGAAAGACGTTCTGTAGGAGAATCCCCCTGCCTCCAAACACATCCTTGCTTGCAAAGAAACTTTTTTTTTTCCTCTTTTTTTTTTTCTTTTCTTTTTTTTCTTTTTTTTTTTTTAAATTAGAGGTTTAGTTTTTAAATTCTACTTTATCAGATCTGGTTTATATTCTACTGTAATTTATGGGTATAAATCATCTTAAGTCTGTGTTTAGATAGATGGATTAAAACCACCTCTGTTCCAGTATCACTGAGTGGCTATTGCATGTTCCAAATACCCATTTTGATGAATACTGCACAAGTCATTGCCTCTATCTTGCTGCAGAGAAGAAAAAATCTGCTATGGAGAAAAAAAAAATATTGCCAGGGGCAAGAACAGAAGAAATTCTTGTAATGCCTAAGTCTTGGAAGAAGAAAGAACATTTGCTCAAGAAAATAAAAGTCCTCTGTAGGAAAGGATGGAACTGATTAACTGTAAATAGAAAGCATAAAGGATCACAAGGATCAATGTACCCACCTCAGCTTTCTGTTATTTTTAATGGTTTACCTAATGCTATTGAGAGTTGAATTTTCAGCTGTGGATATGATACTAATGCAGGAAATACAGCAAATAATGAAGAACAATGAAGCTCAGCTCAGAGGGTTTAAATCATTTAAATGCCTTTTTCTAAGAGACAATGTAGAATAGCAAAGAAGCCAATGAGGTAACAAATAGAATGTCACTGCAGTGTGTTACCAGGAGTTTGAAATAAATTTAGGGAGTTATTGTGGAGATATTCCCCATGGCCTTCAACCCACTGTGCTTCTGTATAGGAGAAGGCAAACAGAACTGCTAGAAATACAATATCAATCAGAGAAGATAGTATTATTGTATATAAAGTAGTTAGACTGCACCTAGAGCACTATAAACAACACTGAACATCACACCTAAGAAAAGATATAAGTGCCAATGAGTGTGCAATAGGGAGCAGACAGATTTGGTCTCAGAGGCATTTGCCCAAGGAACCAGGGTGCATTTTTAGTGGCTGAGGGAAGATTTTGTGCTGATATAGCAGAGATTCTCAAACTGTGAAAGGTATTAATGGAAAAGTCTCAGGCAAATCTGCCAAGTATGCATCAGCTAAATAGAGACTGCCTGAAGCACTATGGGGATTTTGGCAAGCATCCAGTGGGTTACTTTTGTCCATCTTTACAGCTCCTAGCTGCTTCAGGAACTCCCTGCAGCAGATGGCTGCTCTGAGTCACTGAGGTGTGAAATAGTTAGCAAATTCACTCACTGGTCAGTATTTGCTGGAGGAGGGTGGTTGAGTGAAGTGTGCTGTCCCTGAGCCTGTGGTAGTCTGCCAGTCTTTTCTTAGCAGGAAAGTCCCAGCGATGTCTAGCCCATTGGGCAGCAACAGCATCCAGGATGGACATTTTAATACAGCTTATCTACCAGGGTGCCTTTGAAGCTGGTCAATAGTAGTTTTGTTCATTTTCCTGGGATAAAAAGAAGGTATGGGGTACCATGGAGATGGACAATGTTTCTCTACATCCAGTTTTTGCCACCTCTATCCCATAACACTAGCATCAGGCAGACAGGATGGCCCAAGACTTTTCTGGGACATTAGATTCACCTATCATAAGGGCTGATGAGGTTGATAGACACCATAAAGTTCAGGTGGGACCTTAGCTCTTTTCAAGGGAAACATAAATATAAGATCAAGCCTTGGAGGCATCAGAGTGCTCTTAGGATTATTCAGGGCATAAAAAATGTGAATGACTTCTATATATTTTTAGTAGAATTGTGTAGGGAGGAGATGGAGTTCAACAGAAGTAATTTAGGTAAGAGTAATAAAGTTGTGAAATGTAGATATAGGAATTAATCCACAGCTTCTTGATGCTAACATTTTTTTGTGTGTTTCAGTTGTGCAGCTGGGGCAGAGAGAGCTGCAAGGACAGCAATGCTTCTGTGAAGTTGTGTTGGGATAAACAATATCAGCTTTGCAGAGACATTGAATGTCCCAAACCTGGATGAAATGCTGAGATCCAAGCCTTTTGCAAAGAATGCCCCTGCCAGGTGTGTAGCTACTAGATATGTATCCCTGCAACCCACCTAGTAGTAATTCTGAGTAATTCTTAACATTATTGCATTTTTTACTGTTTTCTGTAGTTCTTTGTACAGGAAGAGATGATCTTACCTTCTTCATTTCAAATTTGTGTTGTAAGACCAAAGGCTGCTGTGGCTCTATGCCAGACTTTTGTGTCTAAATTATGTAAGCATATGAATTGACTATCTACACTTTTTTGTGCTTACACTTTTTTGTGCTGCACAAGAGTGTGCCTTTTTGAAATCTCCCTGCACTCACCTCATACATCTCAAATACGCAGAGAGCTGCAGAGTGGCTGCATAGGGTCACCTGAAGCCTTTGGCCTTCCAGCAACAAGGGCACCTCATTCAGCTGGCTGAAGGAGCCCATCATGTGAGGGATTTGTACATCATACTGCCTGTGATTTCAAAAGAAAACCAGACTTGATGATCCTTTCAGTTCTCGATGCCACCTTTTCTCTCCCCTGAAAGGGGAGAAAGATCCTGTTTGGCACAGGAGTGCAATGAAAAATGGCAATTTGGTATGGAGAACAGTTGTTTTGACTGGCTAAGGGGAGGTTGCAGTCATGGTTGCTCTCAGAAAACAGATCGTAAAGATGGCTATTTATATTGGGTCTTTCCATCTAAAATGTAAAACACTGGGTTTTGAAAGTATCAAAATAAGTCACTAAAAATATTGCTTTCTGAGTCTTCACAATTTTATTACTGTACCCTCTGACGTAGGTAGAAATGATAGCCTCTGCTGCATGGATGACACACAACGTCTCCTTGGTGAGAGATGACTTAGTGCATGCACTGCCACTTAGGGCGTGGAAGTTTTTAATCCCCAGTATATCTTCTATTGCTTATGGGAGTTTCATCTCACAGCTACGGAGGAAATTGCTATGCAGCAGAGAAACATCCAGACTTGCTTTAAATTAGAGATGCAGGAGCTGGCAGCAGGCCAAAGCATAGGTTAAATCGTGCTGTGAGGTACCTTGTGTTGAAAGAGGCGGCCGCTGGTTCCAGAGATACCTCATTTAAAACTGGTCTCTGCTAGTTTCACACTGCTTTGCTGGAGAAGACATCCTTTTAGGGCTAAGCTCTGACTGACTTGCACAGTGGGAGAGGGGAAAAGTTTGGAGTTCTTTGGTCTTGGGTATGACCAGGTGAGAATTACAATCTTATATTCAGAAATGATTCCTCAGCAGAATATCAGCATCTTAAAGGAAAAAGAAAATGAAATTTGACAGTCAGCTCGAGAACTGAAGGCTCTTACTCCTTCCTTGGCTGGTGGATTGGGTTGGTGGCACAGATGAATGTATCATGCCCCTCCACTGTAGGGTCACAAATGTCTTTGCTCTCCTCAATATGATCCAGGCTGCAAGGCACAATTGGTGCTCTTACTGTAGGTCTCTTCTTGCAGCATGTGTAGTGGGTTCACATGGCAAGGTTTTTGTAGCAGGGGGCCGTAGGGGTGGGTGGCTTCTGTGAGAAGAATCTAGAAGCTGCCCCATGTTTGGTAAGGGTCCCGCTGCTAACAAGAGCTGAGCCAATAAGCGATGTTTGCACCTCTGTGAGAGCATATTTAAGACAGGGAAGAAAAAAAAAAAAAAAAAAAAAAAGCTGCACCACGCAGCAGCTGGGAGAATGAGAGGAGTGAGGAACAGCCTTGCAGGTGCCAAGGTCAGTGAAGAAGGAGAGGGAGAGGTGCTCCAGGTGCCCGACGAGAAGCCCCTTGCAGCCTGTGGTGAGGACCATGGTGAAACAGGCTGACCTCCTCCAGCCCATGGAGTACCACGGTGGAGCAGGGTTCCACTCTGCAGCCCGTGGAGGAGACCATGGTGGAGCAGGTGAACCTGCAACGATGGAGGCTGTGGCCTGTGGAGGACCCCTGCCAGAGTACATTCTGGGCCGGACCTGCAGGCTGTGGAGAGAAGACCACGCAGGAGCAGGTGACCTGGCAGGAGCTGCTGCCCGTGAGGGACCCAGGTTGGAGCAGTTTGCTCCTGAGGAATGGACCCCGTGGTACGGACCCATATCTAGAGCAGTTCTTGAAGAGCTGCTGCCTGTGGGTAGCCCATGCCAGATCAGTTCAGCAAGGACTGCATCCCGTGGGAGGGACCCCACAGCACAGGGGACGAGAGTGACTGTGAAGGAGCAGAGGAGAAGAAACACTATAGACTGACCATAACCCTCACTCCCCTGTTCCCCTGTGCCGCTCGGGGGGAGGAGGTGAAAGAGGGCGGATGGGGGGAAGGTGCTTTTGGTTTCTTTCCTTTGTTTCTCACTTCTCTAACTTGTTAGTAATAGGCACTAAATCTTACTATTTCCCTACTCCGAGTCTATTTTGCCCATTGCGATTATTGTTGAGAGATCTCCCCATCCTTATTTCAAACCTTGAGCCCTTTTCATCGTATTTTTTCTCCCCCTTTCCCTTTGAGGAGGGGGAGTGAGAGAGCGGCCGTGGTGAAACTCGGCTGCCCACCCGAGTAAGCCCGCCACAGCATGTTAAATGTAACTGATATTAGGAAAAATATACTGTTCCTAAAATTAAGGGATCAGATCATCAGGGATATGTTCTCTCTCTCTCTCTTTCTCTCTCTTATCTATCTATCTATCTATCTATCTATCTATCTATCTATCTATCTATTTATTTTATGGGATCTCTGAATTTTTCAGGAACAAATGCTTTTCATTAGCCCTGTAGGTGAATGGTTGGAGATGGCAACACTTTGCCTTACTTCAGTAAAAAAAATAAAAAAGTCCAGCACTGAAAAGAAACATTATTTTAAAAGTAAAGAAAGAAATACAGTGGAGCACCTGATCAACACAAGTCTTGGGCTTCTCTATTTCTATGTGATAGACAGTCGCTTAAAATAATCCAATATCTGTTTCTGTTTCTCTCTCTCTCTTTTTTTTTTTTTTTTTTTTTTTTTTTAATATCAAAAAAGCAACACGATACAACATATGAGCAAACGTTTAACATATATCAGAAAAATGAGTTACATAAATCTATAAATAATAGAATTGCCTGGCAGGTAATTTGTAACTTAATTCATAAAAGACTAATAAAAATAAAAGACAGTTATAGAGCTACATTTTAAAACTGTCAGGCAAAGACTAGATAACATAAGGTAATTGTTTGTGTTCTAGTAAAGATTGCTAAAAAACTATTTTTCCTAAAAAATATTGTCATGTTTTGAACAATGTGTCATCACTGATCTGTGCATTGACAGAAGTTTTCAGATTTATTAGAACTACAGTCTCATCCAAAATTAGCGTGTTTATTTGATATTTCATGGTCAATTTGGACTAGGAGAGGCTGGTACTTCACTGTAGTCAGATATTAGTTTTTTTTTTTTTTTTTTTTTTTTTAATGGGAAAACAATCCTATTATTAGTTTACTGTACTACTTTTACCCTTAAAGCAAAACAACATACATAAAGAAAAATAGGGATAAAATCATAGGTGGTAACATTCTTTATATTATTACTAGGTATGGAGGAAATGCCATATTATTAAGATGATTGTGAGTATACGTAATGTATATGGAAAGATCTCAAAAGAGACAAAGTTCTTGGTGTGCATGAGCTGCCAAGTCAGGTTTGTGAAGATCCCTGAGCATCTGGGAGCTTTTTTGGACTTCTGAACTTAGATGGTCAGTGCCAGACAAAGGGTTGATGGAAGGAATAGAAAGGGTCAGTGGTGGAATGGATGAACAGAGGAAAAAAAATATTTATCCCATTAGATTAAGTTTAAGGACACAAATCAACTGCAGGACAAGGCTGACACTACCCAATATCATAGTCAGCATGACTTAGCTCTCATTATTCCAGTAGCCTCAGCTTCTGCTCATATGGCTTGAGACAGTCCACAGATGGCATATAATTCCAAAAATGTGTCCACATGCAACCACAAAAAAACAGTTCCTTCCTTCACCTACAAAAGACTACTGTGCTTTCTTGAGCTATGAGAGGTATTACCACCCAAGGGTACTGAGAGAACTGGCAGAGGAGCTGGCCAAGCCGCTTTCCATCATTTATCGGCAGTCCTGGCTATCGGGGGAGGTCCCAGCTGACTGGCGGCTAGCAAACGTGACGCCCATCTATAAGAAGGGCCGGAGGGTAGACCCGGGGAACTATAGGCCTGGTAGTTTAACATCAGTGCCAGGGAAGCTCATGGAGCAGATTATCTTGGGTGTCATCATGCGGCAGTTGCAGGGCAAGCAGGCGATCAGGCCTAGTCAGCATGGGTTTACGAAGGGCAGGTCCTGCTTGATGAACCTGATCTCCTTCTATGACAAGGTGACACGCTTAGTGGATGAGGGAAAGGCATATGCAGCTGTACGCTGGGGGAACATAGCCAAGTTGATCCCCAGTTGATCTACTTCCTCCTGTTGATGAGGGTGTGGGACTCTTCTTCAGCCTCTTTACCAGCACAAGTCTTCTGCTACCCCTCTTATGGTCCAAAAGAAAGGTAAGTTGCTCTTCAACATGCAGAAGGATGTATGCAACCAGGGACTTATAAGATAGCTTTGAAGATCAGTATGAAAGTTATGCTATATTTCCAGTAGTTTGCATTTATAAGAACATGAATTGTTCATATATTTTAAACCCAACCTCTAAACTTCAAATGGAGTTCTACTAAATATGATAAACTACTGTAGAGTTACAGCTGAAATGACTTCAATATCTGGAGCAAAATGTTTTGGGAGCTTATTAAATTGGACTGGAAACACAGTTTAATATATTCATGAAGGTTGTATTGATTGTGGGATGTTTGTCTTAGAATCAAATGGTCATAGAATCAAAATGCAAGATGTTTTGAGTACATTTAATATTTCATTTATCTTTACTCTGACTGCTCTGGAAATTTGAGTTTATGGATTCTTCTTTTAAGTTAAAATTGTTCAGAATTTAGTTTCTTGAACTAATATTCTTTTAATTCTATTTGTACATTATTTTTTCCAAAATGCAATATGCAAGACACTGGAGAAATGAAATTGATTTAAAAATGGATATGGTTTCTGAAATGAACAAAATAACATACACTAAAGTGTACTCCAATGACATCAGAATGGGGCTTTGATTGTAGCGCTTTCATACAGTCCGATTCACATTGCACTGAACTCAGCTGGTCCGTCTGTAGGATTAAGGTACTTCTAAGAGTCAGTGAAGTGAATCATAACAGTAAAAGTTAGTTAGATATGTTCCTACATGAGTTACCACTGAATAAAGCCTAGGATTTCTTAAGATTACTCAGTGACATTCTCTAGATACTCATCTTATTTCCTACATTTTTCTTAAGTTGCTATATAGGATATTGCAAAAAAAGATGAATTCTGTACAGAATTCTAATTAATTATGATTAATTGTTTTTTATTTTTGTGCAGGCTAAAACTTCATTCCACTTAAGGTGAATTAGTGCAGTTTTATCATTGGCTTTAAAGTGGGCTGCTTCTGATGTGCCAACTTTAAAGAGACTGCACCTATACAGCAATTAGATTTCAGTGGCTGTGTGGCTCCACACATTCCTCCCTTGTCCTTCTTTGGGGACGCTTAATACTATGAAGGAAGAGAATCTTAGCTGCTGTGTTACTCTTATTAAGGTATTTTGACAGAACTTTAAGGCTACATTTACAGCATCTTAAAATCCCACAGTATTGTCAGATAAATGTAAAATAGGGTGCTGTGAACTACAGTGCTAAAACTGCACTTATGAATAGATAGTGGATTATTACCTCTATTTTTACAAAAGGAAAACTAGATATAGAAAAGCAAAAGCAAAGTGATTTTTGCTCTAGCTCAAGGCAGATACTGAAAAAAATATAGAATAACTACCCTAGAGTTTAGTGTCATGCTGCCTTTTCAGCAAAAGTTTTTTTTTTTTTTTTTTTTTTTTTTTTTTTTTTTTCTGTTGAAGTGTTCTGTAACCCAATTCTATGTACAAGCAATGAAGAATATTTCAATACCAGTACTGGATGCTTGAGAAAATGAGCAATTTTCAAGGAAAAAAAAAAAAAAAGTTTTTGCAGCTATTTTGCAAACAGAAAACCAGTAAGTTTTATAATTTAGGCATCCCCTTCAACGTTATTCTTTGTTTCCCTAAAAAAAATGTTATTCTGATTATATATGTTATAAATGCAAGTGCCTTGGAAGAAGGGATATCTTATTCATCAGTAAAGTGTCAGGCATGAGAAAAACTGGGACTGCCCAAGGCTGTGTGAAGGAAAGTTTTGAGCAATCAAATCTCGATCTGTTTTGACAACTCTGTGTTGACTAAGACAAGTGGGGAAAGTGGTCTCTGTGATCCTAGAATTAACAAAGGGAGGAGGTGTTAGCAGGCTTTCAGCATTAAACTGTCAGAAATATTGTTGAAGGAAGCCATGTCATAGGCCCAGAACAGGGCTATGATAATTCAAAGCAACTTAGCCGAAAATCAGAGAGCTTTCAGAGGTTTATCAGGTTGGGAATTTCTAATTTGAAAAGGGGAGGAGATTAAAATTCTGTGCTTATTTATTTTTGATTTGTGTAATGTTTGTTCCTAAATTCAGAAAGTAATAATTAATTAAAACAGTACGCAGTAAGAGAAATGCATGCACATGGGAGAACGTGTTAGCTGGTTATAAGTTAACAAATACTGTAATTAGTTTTCTACACATTTTGTTTATCTTGGAATATGATTAATATAATACCAAAGATTAAATGTAATAACCCGTAGTTAGTGGTTTCTGCTTGGATGTGCACTGATAAGCAATGAGTACTTGTAAAGTGCAAGGTGGAATTCCTACATGACTCTTGCAGCTTGCAGAATGGCATTCTTGGAGAATATCATGGCCATTAAAATACACATATATAATACGTGTCTGTGGATGCACACATGCTTCTTATTTTTATTTTTTATTTGAGCAAGTGTTGATGACTAAAGAGAAATCTCACTCCAAATTTTTTGCTACTGGGAAATTTTGTTGCTGGAGCTGAGCTTCCTTTTCAGCAAAGTACATGAAAAATGATTTATCCCCATAGCCATCTTTATCTTGATTAACATCAAGAGCATGCACTGCAACAATTTAGGGTAGATTCTCAGCCAGTTTGAATTGTCATAGCGGCACTTCAGCTAATATGTTTATGACAGAATACATCATCTGAGAATCTTTACATATCTTCAGGATCAAAAAAAAAAAAATCAGGTTAGTAATTACAATTTGAAAATATGAAAGAGGAAATTTCAGAAATAGTCTGAAACCACTTGGCTCAGTGGCAAGATGAAGTAGAAGAAAGTGATTGTGCTGGAAAGGACCTTTAGGTAATTTTGCAGCAGAAAAAAGGCCAGAGTGATTCAGTGTTTCATGTTTAAAGGTGGCATGTTTCAGAGCATTGTAGTTATATTTCTTCTTTCTATCACTGTGGTATAACCTCAACCAGCACATTGTGTTCACTCCTGAACACATAACTGCCAGATAGATACTGACAAATTGGGGCTTGCTCTTAGATGAAAAGCAAAAGCTTTTTTTTTTTTATTTTTTATTTTTATTTTTTAAAAACACAACTAAAAGGATTTTTACAAAATATTAAAGGACCTAAAGGACCCAAGCATTTCAGCTAATGACTGAAGACTTTGTCAGGCTGCAAGTTGGGCAAATATAAATCAGAAGGACTGGCAGTAAGTGTTGGTGTTATGAAGAGTAGATAGGCAGGTTAACAGCTGAAAGAAAGCCTAATGAGATATACAAACCTTAACAGGGCAAAGTGCTAAGGTCTAAGTCAATAAAATTGCTAAGGCCTCCATATCTCACTGAATTTATATCTCTCACCTAAATACCTTCATGGTTCCTCAATGAGGCTTGCCAAGCCAAGCAACAGCTGATGTATTTGCAGTGTTTTGTCACTTGTACTTACCCAGAGCTGCAGCATGGGTTGACGAGTTGGAGTCTGTGAAGACTGACAGCATGCTGTCGTGGATCATTCTAGGAGCAGTTTTTGGCAGTGTAAAAGGTCAAAACTGGTGGGGCAGGTGGTAGGATCAGTGATCAGCAGCTTGTTTGTTGTCGGTGATGACATTGCCTTCTGCTGTATAAGGTATTATGTCGTTCTAGGTTTGGTATGATGAAATACATTTTTTTTCCTTCTCTTCTGCAAGTTGAATATAATTCTCTAATGTAATTGCAATGGATTATCTCTTAGAGAATGGACTCCTCATGCTAAATCTGAATCTGTGGTTAGTTAATTAGCTATGACAATAAATATGGATCCAGAGTTCCTGAGAAGGATCTTGTGTAAAAAATAATTGTATATTAACTTCTCCATGAAGTAAACACCATGGACTTCTTTCTCTCCTTTTTCACCACTGGTTTTGGTGCTAGTCCTGTCTGCTGTATCTCCCACCTTCTGTCAAAAGTTTTATTTTTTTGTTGCCAGATGAGATGTTCTAGTGATAGAAATTGGAGGAAACTATGGTGCCTTTTTCTGCATGTCATTTCCAAATGCTTTTCTTCTGTTATTTTGCTCCTTGCCACTGGTCAATGTGATATATATTGGAAATAAAGAAAAGAGGATATAATAATTTAAACCATAGACTGCTGTCTAGCAAGCAGCTACAATGAAAAGGCTTGTTTCCAGTAATTTCTAATGTAGAATTGAGTGAAGAACCAAGCACAACCACAAGATGGACATATAGAATAATTCCATGTAACATTTCTTATACAGTCCCTTACTCTACCATTATTTGTCCTTAGGCTTTAGGAGGCACTTAAAAGGGTTATAGCATCCACAATGCAAAATCTTAATCATGCTTCTTTTACATGCATAGACTTTTCATGATCATTCTCCCAGTGCTGTTTATGCAACCAGTGTTGCAGGAAAAATGTGCAACCACCCCTGCAATAGGCCCTTAAAAAATGAGGTCATCTATATTTTAAAGTTATTTGTTTCTATTGATGAATAACATGGTAACCGATCTCTCTCTCTTTCTCTCAGCAAAGCCAAATTGCTACTGTAGTCCTTCACCATCTTTGTTGTATTAAGTGCACAAGCTTAAAGTAAACCTACATGGGCTTGATTCTGGGAAATATTTGTCTTATTTTGTGAAGCCCCTGGAGCTACAAAGAGCACATTGTAGGAGTCCTTGAGGCTGTTTTTTCTTATTTCCCAAAGAGGTCAGAACTGTCAGAGGAACATCCTGGAAATTCAAGTGGAAAGGTTGATGGTGTGAGAGGTAGATGTCCACAAGACAAGTCTGTGAAGATGAGAGAAATCTGTGAAGACAAACATCCCTGGCAGGTGTTTAAGCAGTTTCTGCCTGTGTGGTGGGCCTTTGGGTCCTTGGACAGGGGAGTCATTTGTCTTCACCAGCAGAGAGCCAGTGCAGAGCTGAGCCCAGCAGAGCTCGCTGCAGATGCAAGGTCAGGTGCTCAAACTGCAGACTCACTACACAGAGATGGAAATGATATTGCAAGTGAAAAATCCCTGCTCCTGCACAGGTAAAATATAAAGAGAGTGCTGAGAAATTTCTGCTTGGTTGGGTGATTTACAGTATCATTTGCACAGGAACAGGCAAAAAACCATCATGCACTGAAGTTTCAGACAAACAGATCACAGTAAATTGTTCTTTATAAGGATGGAACTAATATTCCCTGTGTGTTTGATTTATACACCAGTATCTAGAACTTTATTCAGGGAAATACTGATGAAAAAAGAGGAGAAAGAATTAATCCCTGCAGAATACCAGCCAAAGCATTCATGATACAGTTGTCTCCAAGGGATGGAGTGGCTTTGCCGAGGGATAACAGAAAGGTTTTTGCTTTGGGAAGCATTTTTCAGTTATTTTCTGGTCCCAGACACCTATACTGGGTGCTGCAGAGAAAAGACAAGACCAAAACCCTAAAATGTCTCTTCCCTACCCTACTTCCTCCCTTTCTGGACCACTCCTGGAGAAACCTGGACAGCCCCTGCTATTCCTGAAGCTCATGGATTCCATGCACAACTGTCTGACTAGGTGCCTCTCTGTATGTCTTCTTCTCATGACCTCCCTGCATGCAGACTGTTCCTCAGCACAGCAAATGCTATTGAGGGCATCCATCCAGTCAACCTCAGCAGCTGCATTTGGGTCCAAATCACAGCCCTTCAAGTATATGGTGTTTCTGTGGTCCTTTCCCATCTTTGTTTCTGTTCCTTCTGATATACTGAGAATCTGGGTTTGGGTCAATAGGGAACACACTGTATATGTATAGAGCAAAGAATTTATTGTTAGTGTAAGAAATATCCAAATAATCAAAATTCAGCAAAAGTTTTTAGATACAGATACTCATATCCATGATGATATGAAAAAAAAAGCCTCACACACTAAAAATCTTTGAAGAAAAAACCTCTACTAATATATCTGCCCCTTTTCTCTGGTGTCAGGTTTACCTTGCTCTCAAGAATCATAGAACAATAGAATCATTAAGGCTGGAAAAGACCTTCAAGATAATCTGGTCCAACCATCACCCTACCACCAATGTCACCCACTAACCATGTCCCTAAGTACCATATTCAACATTTCCTTAAACACACCCAGGGATGGTGACTCCACCACTTCCCTGGAAAACCTCTCCCAATGCCTGACTGCTTCCTCTGAGAAGAAATGTCTCCTCATTTCCAACCCAAACCTCCTGTGGCACAACTTGAGGCCATTCCCTCTAGTCCTATCACTAGTTACCTGTGAGAAGAGACTGTCCACCAGCTCCCCACAGCTTCCTTTCAGGTAGTTGTAGAGAGCAATGAGGTCTCCCTTGAGCTTCCTCTTCTCCAGACTAAACAACCCCAGTTCCCTCAGCTGCTCCTCACAGGACTTGTGGTCTAGGCCCTTCACCAGCTTCAACAGCTTGTGCCTTCCTCAGGCAGGATGGGGGAGATCATGGGGTTGCTTACAGCAAGTCATCCAAGTCCTGGTGAATACCTCAGGAGGCATTTGATGTTCATGGTAGGGATCCCTTCTTCCTCCAGCCCACTGGATCTCCACTTGGGCTTGCCCTTATGAATTTCTAGTCTCAGGTATGCTGTAGATTCAAGATGTCCCATACCTCTATTGTTTGATAGATTGTGTTGTAAGTCATTAATACAAAAGGTCTAAATACCTTCTGGGCAAAACAAAACAAAACAAAACAAAACAAAAAAACTATTGAAATCCCATGGAAGAAATTCAGTATTCTAGCAGGAAGCCTAAAACACACAAAACCAGTTGAAAACATAGCTAGATCTATCTCACATGACTATATAATTGTACTGAGGAACTGTGCTTGTGACTATTGGAGGTGAAGGCAGCTTTGCTGAGCACACTTGACTTCAGACCTGCCAGTTAATGTTCACCCAACAAGCCCAAGCCTTTGCACTCCCTTGGAAAGCAGAGAATAAATTCCATTGGATATTAGTTCCTGGTGACCTTCAACTGTAGTCACAACTTTGCATAAAACTATGATAATTGTATCGTGTTTTGCTCCAAGTACATCCTGAATAATATGAAATGTCCATAACACAGAGGTTTTAGTTGTGCTTCTACTCCACAACTGCTTTGACTTGAAAGCTGAGGATTTATTACAGTTTGAGGTAATGATCCGTCTGTTATGGATCACAGTCAATCATTATAATTTTGAAGTGATAAATGAAGTGCAATTCAAAAGATTTGTTTTTCTTTCCAACTCATTTGTACTTCTCCTATTCAGATTATAGAATTTCAATAGCAAGCTGGAAAATATGTTTCTGCAGATACAGTGTCACATTGAAATAGTGTCCTCTTGACAAATTTTATTTCCTCACTACTAAGCTTTCAGTGTTCTTTTTTTTCTTCTTTTCTTCTTTCTTCTTCCATATACAATCAGAAGGGGAACAGTAAGTGTGTCTTCAATAATATCATGGACATACTTGAACTTTACAGTGCGTGCCATGGATAAAACATCCCTTATATCACCTCCTTGCTGTGGGAACAATTTACAGACATCACCCTTCATCCCTTTACCACATTACAACAACATGAATTCTTCACAATTATTGCTGTCTTTAACAAGGTCCAGTCCATGTCTTGCCTGTTACAATTCCCAGTTATCATCCTTATCTCAGATTCCGTGTGCTCCACCTTGTGCACCAAAAATGACCGTGGTGCGTCCACACTGACAGACAAATTCCACCATGTCACTGTCTTGCTTCCCCTCCGCAAAATAACAGGAGAAGAAAATGTGATGAAAAAAAGTCTCATGGGTTGAGATAAGGAGAAGTTTATTTAAAATATTAGAAAAACAAACATGCAGAAGCAAAAGGAGAAAACAATTATTCTCTACTTCCCATCAGAAAGTGATGTTCAGCCATACCTTGGGGAGTAGGGCCTCAGTGCACGTAGGAGTTGTTTGGGAAGACATGTTTTCACAAGGAGAAACATCCCCCTCCCACCCTCCTTTCCCACCATTTATTGCTGAGTGTGACACCACATGGTATATATCTTTGTCCAGTTTAAATCTGCTGCCCTGGGGATGTCCCCTCCTCCTCACCTCTTGCCCACCCCCACCCCACTGGCTTTTGGTGGGGGGTTGAAGAGAGTCTTGATGCTGTACCAATGCTGCTCAGCAATAGCCAAAATATTTCTGTGATACCAGTGCTGTTCTAGCTACAAGTTCGAAGCACAGCACTAAATGGTCTGCTGTGGAGAAGGTTAATTCCATCCCAGCCAAACCCAGTACAGATTTCCTGCTCTGATCATGGGGCACCTGCTGGGATTTGCCTCCAGATGAAGGCACCTCATTTTAGGGACTTCATGTAGTTTCTGCAGTACCTTCGATATCTCTCTGTGGCTGGTGGACAAGACTCAGGTTGTATGGGACACTCCACGTTGAGTGAGCTGAAAACCATGAGGGATTCCCCAAAGACTCCAAGAAGGCAGGAGGCACATGATGGTGTCCTTGTGGAGAAAGCTGCCTCCATCTTGCATTATCCATGCTGCTTCAGAGAGGCTGACTGGTGGCACAGGTGGGCTGGGATTCTCTAGAATTAGACCTTCAACAGACCAGAGGTGATGGCTAAAGAGAAATATAGCAGTTGTGCTGGTATGACCCTTCTGCATCTTCTCCTGGTTGCATTTCACATGTACTGCCCAGCTTGCCAAAAGGCAAGAAAACATTAAAGAAATGTTAGTGTACTGAAAATATAGGTTCTAATGTAAAAAGATTTTAATAAACACCATTTATTAATGGGTAGGACAGACTCTGAGAGAATAATCAATATAGATTCATTGATTTCAGTGGATTAAGAGTAGCTATAATGTTTTGGAAATGATTTACAAAATTTCTTTTTAAAAACATATAATTTTTTGTTTTGTTTTGTTCCCTCTTGGTATTGATAGGAGTCTTCTCAGCAGAGGAGAAATTGATTTAATAAATGACTACACACAAAGTGCTGTCAAATGCACAATGTAACAAACTACAGGAAATAGAGGACATTTTTCTTTCACCTATAGTAATTTTAGGAGTTGCTTGTAACTATAACAGGCACTAGATTTTCAGGGAGAAATGCAATTTTCATTTTCATGGTGCCTCTTCAATTTCTAAACCTAAGCTTTTAATATTTTTTTCCCAGCATTTGTTTTAAATATAGGACATTTAATGACAGATTGAAAAATTGTATTTGCTTTTATATGATTTATATATTTGTGAATTATTTGATAGTTTACACAAAAAAGACATTGTATACTTTTATTACCTGTATTAAGTATGCTCAGAGTGTACTAAGCAAATCATAAAATATACAATACATCTTATATGACTGCAGGAATTCACAAAGCCATTGTGAGTTTCCCAGAACTGTGAGGGTAGGGGAAAACCAGATTGTCTTGAGCAAACTCAATAAACAGGATGTTCAAAGTGATGAGTTTAAATAAGGGAGAACTTTAAATTCAGAGAGAAAATATGATGGAATGCTCTGACAATTTGTTAAGCATGTTTTTAATAAACCTTTCACCTCACTTTCTTATTTTCAGTACCTTTTTATATGTCTGGCTTCAACTAGCTCTAACACATGCCCTCCTAGTGCTATTGATGAGGTTGAACTGGCAGAGGGAGAAGCATAGCTGAATCCAAATTCTTTATGAGTACAGTTTTTTTTCCCACTTTGAAGGAGAAAATATACTAGTTTAAAATGATCTTTCAACTTTGTCTCATAAAAAAATGCAAAATTGAGAACTGTGCTCTTGGACTCCGGTTCCCCACCTTTATTTCTGTGACTGAGTACTTGCAGGTGATACTAGCTTTCATGAGATCTATTGGTCTCCAGCATTTCTAACAGTTATGTCTCATCCTTCAGCATATTCCCTGGGGCTGGCTGTCAACATGTCAACATTTCAGTTTCAGAACATCCAGACTTTTTTTTTTC
The DNA here is from genome assembly GCF_011077185.1 of Oxyura jamaicensis. Taxonomy (NCBI): domain Eukaryota; kingdom Metazoa; phylum Chordata; class Aves; order Anseriformes; family Anatidae; genus Oxyura; species Oxyura jamaicensis. The sequence continues at coordinate 192,727,146 of NC_048893.1, read as the reverse complement.
CCCTTGTACGGAACTTAATTGGATCCCACAGCTTCCCCACCAGGTGATTATCATTAGGACAGAGAAAACCATGTAGACACCAATGTCCCATAAACTGTTAATGCTAAAGCATGATCCCAGTGTTCATCTTGTTTAAGCAATCTCTGCTCTTCCGTTGTGAAAAGAAAAGAAATTTCTTCCTATGAAAACCTGTCTCACCAGCTGCACAGAGATGGTTATTGCTGCAGGAATTGCATCACTGCAGAGGTGCTCCTGGCTCTTTCACTCTTGGCTCTTGGCCCTGTCTGAAGTCTTCTTCCATGCTGAAGTGTATTTCACTATCTTTCATGATCAGCAACCACCAAGGAGTCAAATGATCTTTATTATAATAGTTAAAGAAGGGAAAGGCCTCCACAATGAGCAGCCACCACCAAGCAGTTGGAGATCCTGCATCTTTCCTCTGAAAGTCTAAATTCTTAGTACTGATATTCTGATAACCTGACCATTTTAAGAACTGGGTAAAATTAGCAGGAAGCAGCTGAGAATCTCACTTTGAGACAGGCATTTCTTTTCTTACCACAATTGCCCTAACAGCATCTCAGATAACAGTATAGACCAAGGCTTTGTGGAGAAACAGCAGATAGATGGCAGAATACTGGGTAATTTGAAGAATATAAATGTTTTCCATTCTTGTCTTGGGTGCACAAAACTGCCCACAACCTTGAATGAATCATCATGGTCAGTATATCCATCATGACTTAGAGTATCCAAAACATTAAGGTCAGGACAACAAGAAAGCATCACATTTCAACAAGCCTCACAGTTCATAGATTGCTTAATTATCTCAGTCCTGGGATGAATAAAAACCAGGACTGTTCCCAGGAGATGTTCTGTAGAAGCCAGACTGATAAAGGTTTAGTCAAATACGGTAAACTAGCAAAGATCTGATAAGATCAGTGTGTTAGGGGAGGAAAAAAAAAAAAAAAAAAAAAGGCAGTAAAAAAATCCTAATGACTACAAAGCCTCTCTGCTATGTCCTTAGATACACTGTATGTTTGACAGGTACTTACCAATAGAATGAGATAGAAGTCTTTATGAAATGGCATCATTGGTAACTCATCAAATCTGAAGAAAAATGGCTAGTGCTTCTGACAGTTGTTTCTCACATGTATCCAGCAGCTGGGCTGGACTGATTACATTCAAGCCTCAAACATAAAAAACTAGATGCTGGAATGAATTTTTTATTTTTTTTAATAGGCAGCAGAGATTATGGTGAATTGATGCCATTCAGGGAAGAGGTTTCTCAATTAATCATACAGAAGGTAAAGAGAGGGGAAAAAAATTCAATGCCAACTAACTCTCAGAACAGAAAATGGTATTAAATATGCAACTGCTGGAGTCACTTCATTAAGGAGGAGAACATTTTCTCAGAATCCTGACTTAGATTGTGTGCATTGAACCTGGAAGTAATGTTTGGAGACAGGTTATTCTTTTTAATTTACTCCTTTGCAGACAGTGACAAAAATGAGTGTGATAGGAAATAATTTCTCCCAACACTCTGTCAAAGGTGTTTTCCTTTGGGACCATGGTACCTTCTTATAACTGCACTTACACTCCTCTAATTTATACCATGATTAGGACAGCCGAATTGTGAAAACTTTGGAAATGTTGATAGTTTTAAGAGTGATATTTTTCCGTTATTATTTTATGTGCTGAGGGGAGAGAGGGGATAGAAATCCTGCCCACAGTTTCTTGTTAGCACTTCTGTGTTTTAAATGGTAATGGGTCATACATGTCTAGCCCTGTATGTTAGGAAGTGTTTGGATTATCTTGAGATTAATAATGGTGATGACAGGGTTGAACGTTTATTTGTAAGAATTAGGGGGAAGGCCAATGAGACAGACGTCTTGTGGGGGGTGTCTGTTACTGATCACCTAATCAGGATGAAGAGGCACAACAAATATCCTACAAACATCTGGGTGAAGTCTCACAATTGCTATCCCTTGTTCTTGTGAGGGACTTCAACTTACCAGATGTCTGCTGGAAATGCAACACAGCAGAGAAGAAACAGTCTAGGAGGTTTCTAGTGTGTGTGGAAGAAAAGTTCCTGATGCAGATGGTGAATGAACCAACTAGGGATGGTGCCCTGCTGGACCTTTTGCTTGTAAATAGGGAAGAACTTGTGGGTGATGTGAAGGTTGGAGGTTGTTTTGGGCACAGCTATCATGAATTAATACAATTTTGATTCTTGGAAAAGTAGAGTTAGCAGAACTACCTCCCCGGACTTTGAGAGGGCAGACTTCATCCTGTTAAGGAGACTGGTTGGCAGAGTCACCTGGGAGGAATTCCTGAAGGGAAAAGGAGTCCAGGAAGGCTGTACACTCTTCAAGAAAGAAATCCTAAAGGTACAGGTGCAGGCCATCCCCCCATGATGAAAGATGAATCAACATGGAAGAAGACCGGCCTGGCTGAACAGAGAGCTGTGGCTAGATCTGAGGAAGAAAAAGATGGTTTATGACCAATATAATTAGTGTGATGACATGAGCGTGGGTGCAGGCATTAATGACTCAAGTCCTGTATCTCTAGATTGCAGGACTGCTTTAGTGTCATGATAGAAGGAGATCATCTACCAGAAGACCATAGCCTGGTGAAAGAAAATATATTCTGAATGGTTAGTATTCAAGTATTCAGAGTTAGTATTTTCTTGTATGTTTTGGAGATGCAGTGGCAGAGCTGAGTTCAAACTTTAGTTTAGCCTCATATTGACTTGGTCCCTTTACAGTTGATTGAGCTGTAAGCATGTCCCCGGTCATTTGGGCAGAACAAAAAAGGACAACCTAAGGGGTTCTGTCATTTTCACATGCTGGTATTGGACTGGTGCTGGGAGCTGCCCTAACCTTGGTAGCTTCATGTGCACCTAACCTTATCTTTGACCTCTCTTCGCCTGGGAGAGAGCTCTTTGCTGATGCCTGAAGCATTAAAATCTCGGCATGTTCCCCTAGAGTAGAACCTCTGAAGAAAGGTGAAGCAAGGGTAAAAGGTCACAATTTACTCAGGGTCTCTTGCCAGAAGGGAACTGGCTTATTTCAAATGTCATTTGTCACAGTACAGAAACACTTATAGGATGGGCTGGGGATGAAAATTGTACACAAAACTCTCATTGTTACCCTCTTCCCTTTCCTCAATATATGCAGAACAGTCTCAGGCTGTCTGTGGAGAACAGAGTTTATTGGTCTAACTTTAATACACATTGTTTGCTATCTAACTGACAGCAAAGTCCTCAATAACTTATCAGAGGAAAAGGTGATCAGGGGAGGAAGCAGTATGCATATGGCTCTATGCATTACATAAATGATACTGAGGCCAGGATACTCCTAAGCCTCCTCTTCCCCTCCTCAGGATATCACTGAATGTAATAATTTATATTAATTCAGGTCTAAATTGCAGAACTCTACTAAATAACCTTAATTAAATCTAATTTACTTTCTTTGGACATTTAACTTATGAAAATTAAGTATAAATTTCATGTGGTTATAAAAACAGGTGTGTGATGGATGACTACAAACAACTTTTTCTTGCAAAGTAAAATAAGCTTTAGCAGAGATGCTATTTGCTATATCTGTGTTGTAACGTTTGTTTCTGTACTAAGGGTGGGGATGTCAGCGCTTCTTATTTCTCTACTCAGAAAGCTAAAATTGTCAAGCTTCCCAGCCTGGGCAAGTTCTGATAGCATGGAACTTTTGGTAGTACTGTGGCCATTTGTTGTTCCTGGTAGAATTGTCTCTGAAGGTCTGTACCTTTGGAAGAAAACTGAGCCAGATTAATAAAACTAAAGCTAGATGCATTCATCCATAAACCTATTAATACTTTCGCCCCTTGGGATCAGCAAGAAAAAAAAATAGATATGTTTGAACTAGGATTCAATTTATATGGATGTGTAACTGAGTCTCTGTATGGTATGACACTGTGTCTGTGAGTTAGGTGCATTCCCATTTGACAGCTGGGAGTAAATCATGCTTTCAAAATGTCTGTCTTTCACAGCACAGACTGTTCATTGCTGCTGAGGTGCCACAGGAGAAGCCATGGGAGATTTGTTCCAGGTTTCTGCCTTGTTCATGTGTTTGTAGCTATGAGTTAACTATCAATTCACTGGAGTTAAAGCGGGGCTACTAAGAAAAGTGACCTACTAAAACACACAATGGGTGGCATACACACACCCTCCTGAACAAGTGAAATAAAAAAAATACTTATTTTCAGAGATAACCATGCCATCTTACAGATCATGCTGCACTTGACAAAGTGGTGTTTCTGGAAGTAGTGCACTGCTGGGATTGTGGAGATACACAGCCATGAAAGCACCATATTTTTCCAAGAAACCCTTTGGTTATGTGGGGTTCCTGTAACCTTGGGCTGTACCCTCGGCAAGTATCTGTCTTCTACGATGACCTTATATCAGGATCTGGAGTCTCTGTTTAGGGTTTGGAAATCCGTCCCCATCCTTCAGGGCTGATCCACTCTACCTAATATGCTCCCAACAGAGTTTTGTCTGTGTTGGTTTTAATATCGTTTTGCAGTCTCCCTGGCAAACTCGTTCTGTGTTCATCAAGCTTTAAGTGCTGGCTTCCTTTCTTGAACACATCTGAGAAGTAACTGGAAACAGTGCCATTCTTACCATCAAGCTTAGGTATCTTTGTGTAGAGACTCCAATAAATAAATAGATAAATAGAATCACACATTAAACATGGGAAGTTGGAATAATCCTCTATATAATGTCTGGTATTAATTTACTTTACACGTTGGTATTTATCTCACATTTCCGTTCCCTGCTTTGTCTTGCTCTCTAGTGTATGAACACAGCCTTGGTGATGTTTTACCTCAGGAATACTGGAAAGGACAATCTTGGGCTTGTGAGGTTTCTCTAGAGCTTCTGTATGACCATTTGGAGTTGTCATCTCAGGCTATGTATGTTCCCGTCTCCTGAGACATTTAAGGTCTTTATTAAACAAACAAACAAACAAACCAAAAAAAAACTCTCGTTTTTCTATAGTGTGCTCTTGGTTAAAAAAAAAAAAAAAAGTACAAATCAAGAATGTTTTAAATAGAAAGATTGAAAAGTATTTCAATCTCTGTTAATCATGTGTCAATGGAGCCTCTGTCTTTTTTTCCTCATCCAAATTCCATCAGTTTTCAAATGAAACAGAGCTTTCTGAAATGCATTCAGCAACTGTGTATACATATACACCCAACTACATACTTATATGTGTAAATTGCTGCCAATAACTATTCTTTTCAAGGAAATATGATGTTAAATTAGTTCTCCACAGCAGTGAAAGGGAAAAGCTAGTTTTACCTTAGCTCAGCCATTTTCAGCAACTACAACAAAGCTTTCAGTATTTCATAGTACTCATTTTAGATTTATATTGGGGGTGAAGGTAGCAAACAGATGAGTCTGTAATGGATTAAGCATCAGAGAAGTTTGGAAAATACAAAAAAAGATGCATTTTTTTATATTCTGTTTTTCACATCTACCTAGCCATTTCTATGATGAAGCCACCTGTTTGAGTTATCTCTGGAACTTTACCAACTTTTAAAATAAACAATTGAATAATTTTTTAAATTTTGACCTGGCTTAAGACTACTTCAACTTTACAGAATAAATCTTCAAATAATCAGGGTTTCCAGATGAAGCAGAACAGCATAATTTTCCGGAGGGGGAAAATCTTATGATCCAGCTTTGCAATATTCTAAATGTTTTATGACAGACAATAACTGTAGCTATCTCTGAATGACTCATGTGTGAGGTACAAGTAATATATACCTGGATGTGCATTCATCAGTCAACACTTTGAACAGATTAAGAGCTGTGGATTTTTATTTTTATGTTTTTATATTTTTGGTACTACTTAGTTGCTTTGATTCTGCAGTGAAGTTGTATCCATTGTAGAGGTGCTCTATACTAAACTCAGTACCTTCAGGAGAATTTTTGAAAAGGGCACATTACCAGAGAAAAGAAAAAAAAAAATATATAGCATAAACAGCCGTAAGACTACTGGCTTGGGAATGGAGGATGTCAAAAGGATGGGAGCGGCTGAAACTCTCCTAAAGAATGGCTGGTGCGATGGGCTCTCGACTGAAGAAATTTTTCAGCTGTGGACTACTTTGGGGAACACTGGGATAAAGAAATTATCAAGATGTCTAAGTGTTATCTTAGATTTTTTTTTTTTTTTTTTTTTTTTTTTTTCTGTGCCAGCTTGGTAGGATCTTCAGTTACACTGCAGTATCTATCAGACTTCAGAACTAGAGAAAAACAGTATTCTTTCATGTTGACAAAGAACAGGCATAAAAGAAAAAGGGATATTTTAATCCATTTTCTTTATGATGAATGAAGATGTCTAAAAAGTATACTTCAAATTCTTCCTGTTTTGATTTTCTGTGTCAGAAATGTATTTGATATTCACATTTGCTTTTTTTTTTTTTTTTTTTTAGAGGCTCTTGGAATGATTGAAAACCAGACATAAAAAGTAGGTAGGTGATTAACATCTGTCTGACTGGAACAGTTGGTAGAAAATCTTTGTCAAATATTCACAATCCTCTTTTTTTGACTGTGGCTAAGAAAAATATCTTTGAAGCATGTAAAAATAGAATAAATAAATTTTAAAAAAAAAAAACAAATATGTAAGTAGCCACTGAAGGCACAAAAACAATGGCCACTATCTGACTTGATTATTTTTAAGGGGAAAATTACCAAAAAAAAGATCAAGAATTTACACGTTAAACAGAAACATGAATTAACCCTCAAATAATAATAATTATTATTATTTTCTGATTTCATGTTATATTTTGAAACTGCTTTAAGAGCAGGCAATCATTTGAACTTTTTCAAATGGCTGCCAAGGCGATAAGCTCTGGGGTGGACGTATACCACAGCAGGGTGACGTGGCCTACAGGGGGGTTTCCTGTGCTGGGCCAGCCCCAGGGGTGTGCAGAGACCTGCTGGGGGCCGGCAGCTCTCACAAGAATCATAGAATCATAAGATCATAAAGGTTGGAAAAGACCTTCAAGATAATCTGGTCCAACCATCACCTTACTACCAATGTCACCCACTAAACCATGTCCCTGAGAGCCACGTCCAACCTTTCCTTAAACACACCCAGGGATGGTGACTCCACCACTTCCCTGGAAAACCTCTCCCAATGCCTGACTGCTTCCTCTGAGAAGAAATGTCTCCTCATTTCCAACCTAAAACTCCCCTGGCACAACTTGAGGCCATTCCCTCTAGTCCTATCACTAGTTACCTGTGAGAAGAGACTGTCCACCAGCTCCCCACAGCTTCCTTTCAGGTAGTTGTAGAGAGCAGTAAGGTCTCCCCTGAGCCTTCTCTTCTCCAGAACAAACAAGCCCAGTTCCCTTAGCTGTTCCTCATAGAAGTGGCTGACAAGGCATGTGCGGGGCCAGCAGTCATGGTGGCCACCCTGCACTCCTCCATAGGCAGCCCATAGGGAGCGCGAGCAGACAGAATTGGGGCAAACAGGGTGAGGAGGACACAGGGAGTGCACCCCATGAGGCAAGGCCCTTTCCACAGGTTGAGCAGGGGCACTGAGAATACCTTAATCCCGTGGCGCTGAGAATACCTTAATCCCGTGGTCAGGCTCCGTTTTATGACCATCTGCACAGGCCAAGGGTGCCCAGTCTACCTGGTGTGACATTGTAGTGGGTGTCTGTTACAGGCCACCTGATCAGGAAGATGAAGCAGATGAAGTCTTCAATAGACATATGGAAGCAGCCTCACATTCACAAACTCTGGTCCTCATGGGGGACTTCAATAACCATACCTGTTGGAGGGACAGCACAGCAGGCATAGGCAGTCCATGAGGTTCCTGGAATACATTGATGATAACTTCTCCTCATCCTAGTGGATGAGGAGAAGTGCTGTGCTGGACCAACAAGGAGGGGTGGAAATGATCCTGAGTGCGGTGAGGAAGGAGCAGAGGAAACTTGCTACTTCAGGAGAGCAGAATTTGGCTCTCCCTAAAGATGTATAAAATGGGAAAATAGGAAGACCTGGGGCCAGTCAGTCTTGCCTCTGTACCCATCACAGTCATGGAGCAGATCTTCCTGGAAACTGTGCTAAGACACATGGAAAACAAGGAGGTGATGGGTGACAGCCAACACGACTTCACTAATATCAGATTATGCCTGACAAATCTTGTGGCATTCTACAGTGGGGTTACAACATTGGTGGACAAGGGAAAACCAACGGACATCATCTACTGGGGTTTGTGCAAAGTATTTGACACTGTCCCACATGTCATACATGTCTCTAAATTAGAGAGACATAGACTTGATGAATAGACCACTCAGTGGGTAAGACTTTGAGCATTATATGAAATGATGCTCGAGTCAGTGAACAGTTAAGTAAGTATTTGAGACAATATGTTAGTATGCAATAAATTTTGTAGCTAGGAAGCAAACTGATATCTTGCATTTGGGTAAATGAACCAAATATTTTCCAGGGGATTTTTTTTTAATTAAAAATAATACATTTCTGACACAATAATCATAGAATCATTGATTGTTTTGGGTTGGAAGGGACTTTAAAGATCATCTAGTTCCAACCCCTCTGCCATGGGGCAGGGCCACCTCCCACTAGACCAGTTTGATCAAAGCCCCATACAACCTGGCCTTGAACACTTCCAGGAATGGGGCAGCCACAGTTTCTCTGGAAAACCTGTTCCAGTGCCTCACCACCCTCATAGTAAAGAACTTTTTCCTAAAGCACAATCTATATCTACCCATGTTTAATTTAAAGCCATTACCCTTTGTTTTATCACTGCACTCCCTGACAAAGAGTCCCTCCCTAGCTTTCCTGTATATTTGCTGGTTAAAAACACAGTTAGGTATCCACTCCAGTATTTTCGCCATTTAGTTTTGCTTCTGATTTTGTTGTACTGCTCAGATTCTCTGATACTGTTTCCTTGCTGTGCAATGGCCCAGGATTTCATTCTGCTTCAGATGCTTTCCTCCTGAGATGCTGTGACACACAACAGGCTTTTAAAATAATGCTGGTGTTTTCTGTGAGGTCAGTGAATATTCTTATTCAAGACACTCTTTATGGCAGACAGAAGAACAATATGTATAGTCATATAGTTTTTTTGGCATCCTAGTGGGATATTTTTTCAGATTATGAAACTTTTTTTTTTTTTTTTTTTTTTTTTTTTTCTGAAAGATTCTCCTGAGAAAGTATTGTCGGTCTTGGTTTAGACAGGGGCAGTAGGTCACTTGCTGGTGGTAAATACATAGGCATGGGGAGGAGGTATGCTGAGAGGTCTGTAGTCCCCTCTTATCACTGCCTACTATAATGTTCCTTACCCTGTGATACAGCTGTAAGACTGTGCAGCCTCCATCTCCTCCTTCCTTCCTAACTGGGATTTTTTTCTTCTTTGAATTTATGAACACTTTATTCACTGGGCAGAGCACCTATTGCCTTTTGTCTTGCATTTATATTCTGGGACACCATTGCATAATGGAATTGCTATCTATCTGCTGCACACTTCTGCAACATTCCCTTTGAACATTGCTTCTAAATTAGGAAGGCTGCTGCTTTAACAGTGTCGTTCACAAGAGCTTCCATTGCATTTTGATTTTTTTTTTTTTTTCATTAAGGGAATCTAAACAAAGAAATTGTTAATAGGGCTTTTGTTAGCACTGTGTCTATGAGAATGGTGTCAACAGCATTGGCCACAGCACACAGTGTCATAACTCCCTTATAGTAATGGTGGAAGTCATCCAGGCTGGGCTGTCTCCTGTCAGCAGTAAGAGGCAGCCAGCCTCCCATAGTGCTGGCTTCCCTTCAGCAAGTCTGGGCTGCTAGTGCTGAGATCTGACACTGTGTGGGGTTGTTTATGGAAACAGTCTTTTTCTTCCCAGTCTAAGGGCTGTATTTTCTCTGGGACCAAACTGCCACTTCCAAAGCTGAGTTTGGAAAGGAGGGATTCTGCATCCCTGAGCACCTGGCTGGAGATATGTATTTGCGTGTTCAATCTCCAAAGACACCTTTCTCTCTAATTTGATACTCCTAAGGTATGCCAACTGGTGATGCACAGGCATAATTTTACCTCTACCTCTCTCCACAGTACTCCCTTGTTACCATTTCTTACAGCAGTATACCCAGGAGGGGAAGAGGTTTCTCTTTCTCACTTCTTCTTCTTTCCCATTGCCTGTCCCTGAACTTGTGCAGAAGAACAAAGTTGTCATAACCTATCATAAAATAATGTGAATGGCCATCCTTCTTTGGAATAAATGTTTATTTAGTTCAGCCTTTAAAGTATGTGTGGGGAGAACAAGAACCAGACAAACATTCTTCCCTTAATTGTTCCTAGCTTCCAGTTATCTTTGTCTTCCAGGATTTCACAACTAAGCCTGCTGTATTTGATCTAGTAGCACTCAACAAAACACCCTTCCAAGGACTTATACAAGTTTTTTGTATTCATGACATCCTTTGTCAAGGGGTATCACTAATCAGTTTTAACACATTGCATGAAAATATGTCTTTACATTAATTTTTAACCATCTGCTGTTAGCATCATTTTATGGCCCCTAGTTCTTATACTGGAGGAGATGGTGAAGCTCCAGTCCTTGTCTGCTCTTTTGGAAACTCTCTGAACATTTGGAAACCTCAGTTATATTGCACAGCAGGACATCTCCTTGCCAGCTGAAGACTCTAAGCTGCTCTTTGGATGAAAGTGCTTCTGTACCTTGAATTATCCTTGCTGCCTTTCTCTGTTCCTTTTATAGCATTGCATTTTTTTTGTACGTTTGTTTGTTTCTCAGGCATTGGAACCAAAAATATCAAGGTGTGGGTGTGATCTGGCATGATATTTTCTATTTTTATTCTCTGTTCCTTTTCTTGCAATTTCTAACACTGATTTCCTCTTGCTGCCTGAGCTGCCTTCTGTGCTGAGCTGATGCTTTTGTGGAACTGTTGATCACAGCCCCAGTTCTGACTGACCTTTGCTAACTTAGTGTAGCTCTTTTGGCTGAAACAGCCCCCAAATTCCTGTGTGTGAAAGCGCCGTACATAATACACTGTCTTTGTGGATCAGTCTGTATATACTTCTACTGTTCCAAGTTCATGTCTCTACACTTGGACAGCTATATGGCAAAGTCTGTAACCAAGACAAAAGTCTCTTTTATTTTCCCCACAAAAGCTCTGAGACTAAACAAATATGCATATCAAGTTCTCTGTCACTAAGGAAATATGGCATAGGACTTTCTGAAGCATGTGTAGAAGTGAACTCGAGGCCACCTGAATAAGTAGGGAAGAAAGGATGTGGGTAGATGCTGGGTCCTGAAGATAGCCAAAGGGTGGACTATCATAAGGGAAGAAGCAGTCTGGAGGTGGGGACATTACCCACCACATCTTCCTCACAGCACCACAGAAAGCAGCCTTCTGCTTACTTTCACAAAGAAACTGAAGAAGTCCCAAGCCATTTTTTATTTTATTTTATTTTATTTTATTTTTTAATGCTGAGGAAGGATTCTGGGAAACTATCAGTCTGTAGCTACCCTGTTCTTATATTCTCCCCTAGCTATCTATTTTTCAGCCCCATTGGAGTCAGGAGGTCTTTCATTTTTTCTGTTTATGTTCTTTGGCTGCAATGCAGCAGTGTGCATCCTCAGTAAACCATCTCCATTTTGCTGTCACTATAATGGGGGAGAGAGGGAAGGAGGAGAGGAAGATATATGTACTTTCTTGCCAGCTTTCTGCTCTATCTGTCTCAGATCTGGCTGATTGTACGGTAAGAGCAGCTTTATCATGGTCTGTCACTTGTGCTTTGGTTCTAACTATAAATAGGGAATGCATCAGTATCTACAAATGCACTTCTTTTCTAAGTGACTTTCACGCTCCAGGAAAGACCAGTTTCCTGCTAAAGTCTGAGTCTTCCTTCTCATCCCAAATTTTCTGCATGTTGTAAATACCCCGTTGACCAGTTGTCAGGTGCAACTGCTTTGTGAGGCCCTTTTGACTGTTACCTCATGCCTATATATATGGTAGATATCTCCTTCATCCTTGCACTGTCTGTTGCATCCACATTATTTGAGAAAGGGTTTATTTTAGCTGTGGGAAACAGGAAATTTTGTACAGACATTGCAGAGAAGTTGTAACTCAACTACGTTTTTTTTTTTTTTTTTTTTTTTTTTTTTTTTTTTTTTTTCTCTCCATAATGCAATAAAACACCCTTCTTTTTTTATTTAGCATTGGATTCAGGTAGAAACTTTTTTGGATTTCTTTGGTACTTTTGTGAGGTTAGAAATAAAGTAACTGAAATAAATTCCATGAAACAAATACTGATACACAAATACAGAGTTAACTGCTTTAACTCCAGATTTTAAGCCTCTCACTCTAAAAAGTTACAAAATGCATACTTGAAAATAAGTAATTTGCATTGAGTCCCAGTACAATATATTAGAACAAAACCACACCCATTACTAAACCATAAATGGTTGAATTGCATCCTCCTGTGATTCTTGGTGTTCACGGCCTTGGGTAATATACTTTTATTTAGTTATTCATTTTCCCAAATGCAGAGGAATGTAAATAACATCACATTTAATTTCGCTAATACTTAAACTTGGACATATTTCCATAGACTTGGTGTAACTGTTGTAGCAACTGTCAGTAATTACTGGAAATGGGACTTGCATCCTCAGAAGTAATATACATCAATTTCAGTTTTGCCTGTTTACACATCTTGCAATCAAACCCTGAATCCCCAAGCATGGCTGCAACAATTTATAGGGGTTGGAGGAAGGAGGATGCTTTTGATACTTGGAAGAAGTGATCTTTGAGTTTTCTGTAACATACAAGGAGTTCAGTGTTGGCAAGAAGGTCTTGTGAAAAAAGGAAAATGATAATAAAAACAATAGCATTATTAACTGTGCTCTGTCTGATTATTGAGCAGATCATGCCCTGAGGAGGGTTATGTTTTTTGCTATGTGGCTGGAGAAATTGGTGCTGAGTCTGGAGTGCTGAACCCTGCATAGCCATGCTTCATGGAGGAGTCCATGCTGGCTCTAGATGCACATACTGCTTCTTTGGGGGGAACTGACGGACTTTCAACAAAATTGCACTTCGCTGTATACATATCTTTAGATCTCCTTGTGTCCTTGTGCTCCTGTTACACTGAAGAATGATGGAGGCACGGCACTACAGAACATCTGAAGGCTTGCTATTCCTTGTCTAGATGCAAAGACTACTTACCTGGAGAAAAAGAAACCACCAATGATTTGCTAATGCCTAGATCATTCAAGGGCATGTTTTTTTTTTTTCTTCCAAAAAGTGACAAAGCTGATCAGAGGATTGACCATTATATAACATTATATAATGTTTAAAAAGAAAGGTAGAAAGCAAGGTTCGAGCAGAGGATGCCAGAGACTTGTGTTCTGTGCAGAACCATGACTGATCACAGCATTCAGGATTTCTCTGTCAGTGGTATTTATTTTAAGGGCAAACAAATATTTTGTTTCAATACTTACTGAGAAACTAAAGGGGGAAGTAAAAGAAACAAATTAAACAAACAAACAACAACAACAACAACAACAAACAATTAACAACCATACACATATCCTTTAAAAGGAAACAGTTTATCCCTAAGTATCTTTTCTGCTTACTCATATGAAATGCTTCTGTTCTCCAGGATAAATGTACTGCTCAAACACAGACCTGCAGTCTTAGGCAACAGCCTGTCTTGAAGACTTCACAGTAGAGAAGCAAAAAGTTAGCTGCCAAGGGGAATGCTTGATGAAAATTAACTCTATCCCAACTAAAACCATGATACAACTATTATTATTTTTTTTTATCTAATGCTAATAAAATATAAAGAAAAAAAAGAATTTCACAAAATGTCTTCCTGATTTTTTAATAACTTTGATTACAGATTAAAGAGGCATACTGCCTCTTTTTGTTAAGGTAAGCATATACAGAAATACTGCACGATCAAGATGAGTCTGCATTTTAGATGTCTTCCTGACAATAGTCATTAACAAGCAATAACGAAATAGCTCATTAAGCAAATAACATATAAATTATGGGGTAATTTAAAAATACTTCCAACTCATTACAATAGACTGATTAAAAAGCAGATTTATTTAATAATATCTCTATTTATCCATAATGACATTGAACCTGACTTTCATTCTCCCCTGGAGTCCAAAATGTGGCAACTTTACACATAGTTTTCTCCAGTTTATGTACTGGACCTGGGATGGGTAGATGCTTCTTGACATCTATTCTACTGAGACGGGATGTTAAAGAACATAAATCCATGCAGTGGCAGACATACACACTGATCTGGAAATGGACTCATAGTCTGTGTTGATAGGCTTCAGCACCTGTGTGAAGATATAGGAAAGTTCCTGGGGCTTTCTAGACATTCTTTTGTAGAAACCTCCCCTGAAATGTCCCCTCAGGGAGGGCGAGGGACTGCCCCCACATTATGCTATTGAGAATCTGCACTGTTTAGTTGTTCAGTTAATTTTCTGTTTGGACTCTGAACTAAGAACTTTGTCTTAGAAATTCATTCTTTAAGTAGTGAAGAGCTGCCAGATTAAGGAGAAGTACATCCTCCTCCTCCTCTGACCTTGGTGCTCACTCTGCTGTTTCTCCATTTCTCCCTCTCATCCTCTGCCTGTATGAAGTTTTCTGTCATCTTCTGTGATATATACACTGGAATGTCTTTGGGGCACAAACTTTTTTTTTTTTTTTTTTTTTTTGTTCTGGGATAATACTCTTCCTAGCACAAAAAAGTCCTGTTAGATAACTAGTTTTATTAGTGAGATAAGACTGATAATCTGATTAATTTTGTATGTAGATCCCCTAAGTTGCTTATGCTAAACTTTATATTATGTTATAATATTAAGAATGTTACTGATAAAAACTAACATACCTTTCTCTGCAACAAAGCAAAGCAGTGCACTTATGATGAGAATGAAAGGATGCTGATGAAGTCTGAAGGTACAGAAGAAGGAAACACTTGGATAAAGAAAAAATATTTCCTATATTAGCCTACAAAACAAAAAGAGAAGAGATAAATTACTTTATCTCTTTAAAAGGAGTCATAAAACGCTTCAACAGCATCCTTCTACGCATCTAGGCCTCCATCCAACAAACCACATAACCATCTGCTTGGCTTCAGTCAACCATTATATCACTGAAATCTGTGTACAAGTCAATCCATGGAGTTAAGCATGTGCTTAAGTGTTTTACTTGAAAGGTTACAGGGTCTTATTCAAATATGGAAAGAAATGACATCATCCAGGTCTTGCAGAACATAAGTGTGAGTCACTGTCCTGCTGGATTATAAATCAGATTTATTCATGTAGTGCTAGTGGTCTTGTCTCACCAGCATTCAGGAGTGTATTTAAACTAAATCTTGGTGTAGCAGTGATTACTTAACTGAAGACAGGTGCCTCTCACTTTCAGAGTTCAGTTCTTGAGCTTTTTCTCCATGAATAGCCATGAAGTACATTTAGTCATATAATCATTCCAAGTAGCTTTCAAACTGCTGATCTTTGCAAGTGAGATTATACCTGATTTGAAAAACTAAAAAGCCCATTGTTTTGCCTTAGGCCATTAGTGCTCTAATTGACCATTACCTAACTAGAAACATGTATCCATTATTGCTGTTATAAGTATTTTTTTTTTCTTATGTCTTTTTTTTTTTTTTTTTTAACTGAACTATATAGAAATGAGAAAAAATCTATGTAGAAATGTCTACTTTGGATTTTTTTTTTTTTTTTTTTTAATTTCTTAATGGCTTGGTGCCCTTTTTAGTGGTTAGTTTTCCTGGGGTACTTAAAGAATTACTTACTTTTAGATTTGAATTTTTTGCATCAGGACTGCTGAGTTAGCTATGCTAAGTAAGGACTGGATTGGAGTAGGTGTTCAAATTTCTGTACGTTGTTGTGAGCAGTCAGTCATTAAAGATGGTGTGATAGCCAAACCCAAAACTCAGAATCTGGAAACATTTGGATTTTATCATCTTGTCTAAGGAGGAGGATGTGTGACAGAGAGATTGATGCCAATGAAAACAATGAATCTCTGGCAAGAGAGCTATTCAAAAAAATAGTTTCCTTGGGAACTGCTTTATACTTCATACATGCTATCTTTGAGATAACAGCATTTTCTTATCAAAACACCCACATGGCAGCATGCACCTGTTTGTATTTTCCCCCAATGTTTCAGAAGGAGAGAAAGGTTACAAAAAATTGATCAGTCCTGAATATTTTCCCTTTCTTCTGACATGTTCCTTCCTACTACAATAATTTTCCCTCCCAAAAGAAAAGGCATAAAGGTTTATGTATGTCACTTATGCATGTTGCTTATGCTGCTTAACTCATGGTACTGGTTAGAGTTAACATTTAAAGGCTGAGAAGTGATCTAATGTCCCTGAAAGACTTTTTCATGATTGGGGAATGTCATGTAACTTGTTTCCAGTGCTTGATAGAGTCTTTCATATTTAAAACAAAGATTGACGTGATAATTATGTTCCAAAGGCTAATACAAGTTTCATTTTCTGATGTTGACAGCTGATACCAACTTTGTTTACCTAAAGTTTGCTTGTACTAAGATGAAGATACATTGCCTTTGACTCCAAGAAATATGCAAAAGAAGTTTAATGAATCACAAGTCCTGAAAAAACCAAATATTTCTAAAGAAAACAGAGGTGAAAACAAATAAACATTGATTATTATTATTATTATTATTATTATTCTACGATGCAGGCACTTCACTGTGCTATTATTTCTATGGAGTCTTGAACACGTGCTTGCTTTAGCAGTTTGGCATACAAATTATGACCTAAAATTTTAAAAGCAAAAACTATTCTAACTATGACACCCTGTATAGTGCTTACCCCAAATTCTGTGCAAATTCAAAGGACTCATTTGATCTATGATGCAGTACAAATTCAAGAAATGGCCTCCAAAGAGAGCTATTGCAGATTCCTGAACTAGAAGTTAGCTCTACATTTGGGCTGGAATCCTTACCAGCTTCCAGCATTTTGGGATGGACTTTTGAGATCTGTGTATTAGTATAATTTAGCATCTGACTGACTGCCTTTAGCATATTTCTTCTCATAATACTCTATTTTCTCATATAAACGTAGCAGTTTAAAAATATATGGTGGTATATATCATACCTAATTTTAGCTATCTAAATGCAAAATATTTTGTCTGCAATGTCTATACACTTTGAACAGTAAACAGCATTAGTCAACTATCTCCAGAGAATACTTCTTGACACCCTATAATATCTGTATAGAATAGTTTAAAAAACTCTGAAATGCCTTTTTCTTTCGATTGACGAGGGTGGGAGGATTGATGATTAAGTTGGACTGAATAGAGTTTAAGGCCTGAAGTTTGTTGCACAGAATGTGGACCAGGGAACAAGAAGATGCCCTGGAGATCTCACATCTCTTTGTAGTGTAGAGGCCCTGTTTTTAGAAGAATAAATTGGTCCCAAAGAAAAAGCGAATAAACAAACAAAGACATTTCTTTTAACCACATACCAAGATTTTTTTTTTTTTTTTTTTTTTTTTTTTTTTTTTTTTATGGAACCAAATACTCAGTTTTAAAATATGCAACTTTGGAAAACAGAGTTTGTTTTAGTTTAGTGATAATGTCTGGTCACAAAAATTTTAAGCCGATTATTTCTCCATCTCCTACTCACAGTAATTCCTGATAATCTAGTTATTGATATTCTTCTGGGTGTCTACAAAAAGAAAAGCTTCTAAATGAGTGAAAATTAAGCCAGTCAATACATGTAAACCAAATGATGATTTACTCTTTTGAAACAGATGTATTTTTACTACTGCTCTTTTGGTTAGTGAACCACTGGGTGGTGAGTATAAAATAATTTGACCAATTACAATTATAGTATACAGCTGTATTGCAGTCTTTATTGGGAGTAAAAATATCCGCTGATTTGTGTTAGTGGGAAAGCATCTGTAATCTTGCTGAGAAATAGAAATGACAGTATTTTGGCTTAATTGTCCTTTATCACTGATTTCTGTTTACAACCACAAATTTCAAATGGTGATTTTTATATCTCTATATCTGTGTTTTCTTAGCCTTATTTCAGAGAGGGGGAAAAAACAACAGCAACAACAACAACATAAAAAAACCTACCCCCATAAGACCTCCCCACCCTCAAATATATATATATATAATTTAAAACACCCACAAACCACTGGTGAAACTCTGAGTCACGTAGGTATAAAAGACTTCCTGGTAGCCTACTGGAATTGTTGAAGAATTCAGAGAAACTTGGTAGAACTGGAAAAAATGATTATGCAAATACTAGTGACTCATGCTGACCCATCTTTTCTTTGGCTTTACAGTTTTGCAGCTGCTTGCTTTTGCCTTAGTAAAGATAATCAATTAGTTCAGTCCAGATTATAGGATTTTAACACAAGCAATTTCACTGGATATGAAGTCTGTTGACTTAACTATAAACTTCATACAGGTTATATGGAAAGATGTACAAAACTGGATTTGCCAGAGGGAGTCAAAGCATGCAATGTTTTTGGAGACAGTACTCTTTTTCTTGTTGTTTATCTCAAGTTCTGTAGTTTCTGGTGATATAAATTAATATTAATTGCCTCTACATGCTTTGCTGATCTTGGTATGGCACATTAAAAGCATAATCCCCTATCTACTGTAGTCAGTGGAAGATTTTTCCACTTCGGTCTTCAGGAACAAAATCAAGTCTTAACTAAAACATTGTGGTCTTTCAATTTACCTTGTGAATGACCTAGGGGAAAATATAATTCTGTTTTTATTTTATTTTAGTGCTTATCCATTTTTTGTTCAATTGTTTTGTGTGTGGCCTTTTTATTTTTTTATTATTTTTTATTATTATTTTAGATTTCTTTTTATTATTATTTTAGATTTAGGCCTGAACTTGTCCTTCTTGAACGTGGGTACCTCACAGAAGAGCCTGATTTTTTTTTTGCCTTCAGTCAAACCAAGCATCCTCAGCCCCCTTCAGAGGCACATTCATGAGATGCTTCAAATCTTAGGTTCAAAGGACTGTCTGTTGGTGTCTTCACTTACTGTTGAGTGAACACACACCCCTAAATGTGTGAGGTTGGATCTTAGATTCGTTATTAAATGTTGCTGTAGCCATATTCTGTGTGTCAGTATAGTGGGCTTATGTGACAAGGTTTTGGTAGCAGGGGGCAGTAGGGGTGGCTTCTGTGAGAAGGATCTAGAAAATGCCCCGTGTTTGGTAAAGGCCCCACTGCTGACCAGAGCTGAGCCAATAAGTGATGTTGTTTTGCGCCTCTATGAGAGCATATTTAAGACAGGGAAAAAAAAAAAGCTGCACCACACAGCAGCTGGGAGAGTGAGAGGAGTGAGGAACAGCCTTGCAGGTGCCAAGGTCAGTGAAGAAGGAGGGGGAGAGATGCTCGAGGCAACAGAGCAGAAGTCCCCTGCAGCCTGTGGTGAGGACCATGGTGAAGCAGGCTGTCCCCCTCCAGCCCATGGAGTACCACGGTGGAGCAGGGTGCCACTCTGCAGCCCATGGAGGAGACCATGGTGGAGTAGGTGAACCTGCAACGACAGAGACTGCGGCCTGTAGAAGACCCCTGCCAGAGCAGATTCTGGGCCAGCCCTGCAGCCTGTGGAGAGGAGACCACGCAGGAGCAGGTGACCTGGCAGGAGCTGCTGCCCGTGAGGGACCCAGGTTGGAGCAGTTTGCTCCTGAGGAATGGACCCCGTGGTACGGACCCATATCTAGAGCAGTTCTTGAAGAGCTGCTGCCTGTGGGAAGCCCACGCTTGATCAGTTCAGCAAGGACTGCATCCCGTGGGAGGGACCCCACAGCACAGGGGACGAGAGTGACCAAGAAGGAGTGGTGGAGATGAAGTGCTATAGACTGACCATAACCGCCGTTCCCCTGTTCCCCTACGCCGCTTGGGGGGAGGAGGTGGAAGAGGGTGGATGGGGGGGAAGGTGCTTTTGGTTTCTTTCCTTTGTTTCTCACTTCTCTAGTTTGTTAGCAATAGGTAATAAATCTTACTATCTCCCTACGCTGAGTCTGTTTTGCCCGTCATAATTACTGTGCAATCTCCCTGTCCCTATCTGAACCCTTGAGCCCTTTTCATTGTATTTTCTCCCTGTTCCTCTTTGAGGAGGGGGAGTGAGAGAGCAGTTGTGGTGGAGCCTGGCTGCCCACCCAAGTAAAATCACCACAGTCGAGCATGGGACAAATCTTTCTCTGTACCAATTTGGAAAAAGCCATTTAAGAATTTATAACTTACTGATGAAATCTCTGTAAGCTGCAGAAATCTCAGCCTCTATTATTTGGAAACTCCAATTCCCTTGACTTCAATAAGGAGAAATGAAGGATATTTTCTTTTGTTTTGTTCTCAGAAACATTTCAGACTTAACATCTCTCTTGATGTTTTAGGAAAGCATTTATACACAGGTCCATATTCCCTCAGCTTCAGCATGACAGAAGTCCAAATTGGGTTTTAAGTATTTAAATATGTTCATGAATGTGGTCCGTACTTCTGCTTTTATACCTTTCGATAGAGTTATAAAGCTTGAAGAATGGTGGTAGACACAAATAGTCCAAAACTAAATCTTTAAACCTTGTGAAATACATGAGGGTTTAAACACTTATTTTAATTCTTTCCAGAATGTAAAGAAAGTGTTAAAACATAGTCAAGAAAATAGGAAGGAAACTAATTCCAGCGCTTAAACCCTTGTGAGTGTTTCTGCATTGCCTATTTTTTTCCAGCCTTCCTGTTATTTACTGCACTGTTTATGCAAATTAAGAGTGCTCCAGCCAGGGAACGTGAGAAGAGCTAGCTTTATAGCCTGGAGATTAAGGCACTCAGATGAGCTCTGGGTAATCCTCTTTCAGGCTCTTGCTGGCAGTACTCTGCTATCCCTCATTTTGACCATTAATTTAATCTTCACAAGGGGACAAGGGGATTTTTTTTTTTTTTTTAAAGAAAATTATTTAATAAAAAGAGTAGCTTAGTTAATTTTCATTTTGTGTTTGAAAAAAATACAAGCAAGTTCCCAAGTATAAAGACAGGAAGTCAAGAGAAGCAACCAATATTACTTGATAGTCTAAGCTTTCTATAATGTTCTGGAAGGTTTGATTTTCCTTCAGTACAGTGCTGTGTGTACTTTGACAAGAGGTATCATTTCAGTGCATAGCTGGAGTATTAAATCCTCATAGCCTTTAGCACACAAGTTAAAAACCAAACCAAACCAAACCAAACCAAACCAACCAACCAAACAAACAAAAAACACCACACCATAGTAACAATTGGCAAATGTCTAGTACAGCTGCATTATTGGCTATAAAATTGGGAAAACTCATATCCAGGGTAAATGAGATAAATAAACCCACACAGTGTGGCCTCCAAAATGTTTTTAAATCATCATCAATAATGAGAAAAGTTTCTAAATAGCTTAAAGGGACATTTGAAATTTATGTGGTTTGACACTTAAAAATTACATAAATATTCAAAGTAGTATGAAAATAACAGGTCTTGGGATTAACAAAAAATGTAGAGCAATCTGCAGTATAATTCTTAGCCAGTCAAGATTTATTTTGAAAAGAAAATTTCAAACAAAATGCCAGTTTAAGAAAGGGAACAATTTCATTTTAGCATATAAACAAAATCAACAGCCAAGAAAAAAAAATCTGGAGGAGAAGGAAATTGAATTGTGTTAGAGGCTTAAAATGTCAGCTTCTGCTCCATCACCTCCCAGTCATAGTTCAAGATTCAGATAGTAAGCAAAAGTGCTTTGCAGCCTGCAGTTGCTAACTTCACTGTATGCTATATTTGTGTAGGCTATAACAACTTAATTTGAATTTGTTTCCAAAGATTTATTTATTTGTCACCTTATTACTCTTTTATTTGATACTTCTCTTGAACCTTAGTATTTTAACTAATGACTTCATTCTGCAAGATACCAAACGTTATGGCTTATATCCAAGGAAAAACTTTTCAGTACTTCAATGTTAAATGAATTGAATTTTGGGATAAAGCAATAAATCTTACCTAACTCCAGTTGTGTGGTTCTTTTTTTTTTTTTTTTTTTTTTTTTTTTAACAAATCCCCTGCTCCAATTTCAGTCTTCTCTCTTGTGCATTTTGCTTCTGGGCATCTGGTAGGAGAAATTTAGCAATGATTTCTGTGCAGGACGGTCAACTTATCTTGGACCTAACCAGGGTGTCAAAGCTAGCATATCTTTTTGATGCGTTATGGATGTGTTATTGGAGGTTCTCTGTGGTCAAAAGACAGCTTTTAATTTTTGTCTCTTCTTATCAGTCTCCTGACATCTCAGGACTATGTCATTACACTGTCTATCCTTCAGGTGTGTAGCTTGGGCATTAACTTTAATTTGAATGTCTCTTTAAGCTCTTTCAGCTAGGATATGACAATATCTTTCAGATTATTGCCCTCATGACTTTCAAATGAATGACTGAATCTACCTTCCAGTCTCATGTGCATTAATTACAGTGGGGTGCTTTTCTCTGTCTGGGAGATATGACCTGGCCTCACCCTTGTCAATGTTGAATTCTGCTGTCATAAGCATTATTATTCTAGTCTGTATCTTGAATACGGATAGTGGATATCCTCTGTCCACTCTCTTTCAGTTTCCCTGATGTTTCCTCACTCTGAGGCACACTTGCCTTCTTTAACTTCAAGAGCTTTATGTCCCACATCTTCCTATTTGTGATTAAATTTTGACTTGTGCCTCTAGCTGATGATATCTACTGTCATTGACCCATTCATTGGTCATTGGTTCACTTATTTCATAATCAAACAAACATTTGGGGTCTTTCTCCCGTGCCGTCCTTTGTACATGGAAGAAACTACCTGTGAACAGCTAAAAAACATTTTGTTTCTCTACTTCATACACCTACACAAAAGATCTCCTTTACTGTGATTTCACTGTTTTTTTTTTTTTTTTTTTTTTTTTTTTTTATTTTTTATTTCCATCATGCTTACTGTATACTCTCAAAATTTCTGTGTATTTCTATTTGTCTGTAGCTATCTTTCTTCTAATGTCTTTTACATGGGTTATAGCATCCTTGGTGTAGCACTAATCTTTCTTCTAGGATTTTACAAATTCTAGACTGCAGTAACACAAATAATGTATCTATAAGTAAATCTTTTTGAAAAATAAGTCTAATCTAGAACACAAGCTGCTATAATCAGGTTAAAAATGTTCCTTGAATCTGTGGTATGAAAAGTGGTTAGTTTCTAAATCAATGCTAGCTACTCTATATGTTTTCATGTTAAACTTGCTTTCTTAGCAAGATGAGATGTATAGTAACTTTTCCTGTTTAAGAGCATCCATTTCAAAATATTGCTATCAAGGAACAAATATAAACACCATTTATTTGATGTTTTTACTGCAAATGAAAAAAAGGCTGAATTTTGTGATCTTGGAAAACAGACTTTAATTAAAATAATTTCCAATTTCCATGTCTTCCTAAGCGTGTTCTTTCTAAAGGATTAGTTTAGGAGATACATACTAAGCTCTGGAGCCATCTTCTCTGTGATAACATTATTTTGCTTAAATGCTACTGAATAAAAGATGGTATTTAAACAACAGCAGACTCTAAGAGATTCTAATCACTGACTCATTTCCTAGATGTGGAGTGCCCTTCATTCACTTCCTCTTCTGCTTCCAGAAATGACTTCTTTCTCTTAATATACTATAATTCTCATGATCAGATCAAATGGCAACTGTGAACAATGACTACAGGAGATGTTTCTAGTGTTTACAGTTGGAGCTGACAGAAAACTATTTCTTTTCTTTTTCTTTTTCTTTTTCTTTTTCTTTTTCTTTTTCTTTTTCTTTTTCTTTTTCTTTTTCTTTTTCTTTTTTTCTTTTTCTTTTTCTTTTTCTTTTCTTTTTCTTTTCTTTTTCTTTTTCTTTTTCTTTTTTTTTCTTTTTCCTTTTTCTTTTTCCTTTTCTTTTTTCTTTTTCTTTTTTTCCTTTCCCTTTTCCTTTCCCTTTTCCTTTCTTTCCCTTTTCCTTTCCCTTTTCCTTTCCCTTTTCCTTTCCCTTTTCCTTTCCCTTTTCCTTTCCCTTTTCCTTTCTTTTCATATTCATTTTCTTTATCTTTCTCTTTTTCTCTTCCAAGCTTCAGTAAAACAAAATACAAGGATAGTTGTATCAGTTTCATCAGTTCATTTGTAAACTTACAATGCAGTGATTTGAACTAATCTGTAGATTTCCATGGGTACTGATGTCTTACTTAAATTACATACTGTATATGTTATTTCCTATTTTCTTTGCAACAACTTGGTTGAACTTATAAACATATGCTGCAGGACAAGATATCTGCCCTTTACAATCTAAGGGTCTGCTCTACCAGCAGCCTTTCATTTGACATATTTTAATAAGAGTTGTCTTCTATGGCTATGTCCCCATTTAATTTTCATGTATCTCAGAACACTCACCCTTGATTTGTACTCAAACCATTCACCAGTTTTTTATCCTGTCATCTCCAGACAACGTGAATGTACTGCCTATTGTGAATTTTCTGTTTTTCTCTTTGGTCGTAAATTCTCTTTATGCAACTGAGTGGTTCTTGCTGACATTTCTAAAGACTTCTTCCTACCTGCATCAAAAAGCATAGTCCAAATTCATGGCCTGTGATCTATCAGGTGACTTAACACCCCTCATCATTATTACAGTCTTGATTTCATTGATTTTCGTGATTGCATTCTGTTTTGTCAGCTTTTGCAACTCTATCACCTCCAAAGTCTCTTATTATTACTTGAAATGACCATTGGGGTTGAAATTGTATTTCAACTCATTAATTCTCACACTTCTACCTTTCAGATTCTCTCCCCCATCCCACCTGAGGAGAGCGAGTTAGTGGCTGTGTGGTACTGAGCTTCCTGATGGGTTATACCACAACAAAATCAAAGAAATCCTATCATTTTCAAATATTTTGACAAAATATTTTTCAAAATATTCTTGACTTCTTAGTTGTGTTAAAACCAAATGAGAAAAGGGCAAGCATTTTTTCTGAGGTTTCTACTCCCTCAGCCTCAAAGAAATTAAAAAGGAAGATGAGACAGGAAAATCTCATTGAATTCAAGGAAGAATCAGAACTCTTTTTTATTGTAAATATTCAACTGTGTCATAAGGCACAAAAAATAGTCCTACAAGAAGAATGTTCCCAGCCTCTCAATAAATACCACAACCACAAGGTAAATTGAGCAACCAAAGTGACATCTGCTACCTTATTCACCTCTGCTTGTAATACATTACTCTCTCTTCGATTGTACCCTTTCTGGGACACAGGTTATTTCTGTGTTCATTCAATACCCAAGACAGCTGGACCGTGACTGGAATAGTGTCTTTTGTATTCAGAGGACAGAGCACAGAAAGCTCACTACTCTGGACTTTGGGAGAGCAGACTTTGCCCTCTTCAGGAATCTGCTTGGTAGAGTACCATTGGACAAAGCCCTGGAGGGAAAAAAAGGCCCAAGAAAGCTGGTAATATTCAACGATCACCTCCTTCAAACTCATAAGTGATGCACCCCAACAAAGAGGAAGTTGGGAAAAAATGCTAGGAGACCTGCATGGATGAACAAGGAGCTCCTGACCAAGCTTAAACAGAAGAAGAAGACATTCAGAGAGTGGAAGCAAGGACAGATAGCCTGGGAGAGAGAGAGAGATATTGTCCAAGCAGCCAGGGATCAGGTTAGGAAAGCCAAAGATCATTCAGAATTAAATTTGTTCATGTACATCAAAAGCAATAAGAAAGGGTTCTATAGGTACACTGGTGATAAAAGGAAGACTATGGAAATTGCAGGCCCTCTCCAGAAGGAAAAGTTAGACCTGGTCACCTGGGATATGGGGAAGGCTGAGGTACCTAATGACTATTTTGCCTCAGTCTTCATCAACAAGAGCTCCAGCCAGAAGGCAAAGGCAAGGACTGGAAGAATGATGAACCACCAGAGTAGGAGAAGATCAGGTTTGAGACCAGCTAAGGAACCTGAATGTGCACAGGTATATGGGGCCTGAAGAGATACATTCATAGGTCCTGAGGGAAATGGCAGATGTAGCTGCTGTGTTCAAGGCCAGGGTGGATTTGGCTTTGAGTAACCTGTCCTGGTGGGAGGTATCCCTGCACATGGCAGGGGATTGGAACTGAATGGGCTTTAAGGTCCCTTACAACACAAACTATTATATGATTGTATGATTCTATGGCATGAATTCAGTATGATTTTGGGGCAATAACATTTGCTTCTGTTTTCTTCCATCACTTTTCAAACCTAAAAGTATATTAATAAAATGTGGTGGTTGGGTTGTTATTGCTGTTTTCTGTGTATGAAAGGTTACTACCCTGACCTCTTAGAGGAGACGACTCCAGGAATGCTTTATACAGACCCACGCATATTCAGTACAATACATACTCATGAAGGAAATAGATAAAATAGCGCTTTAGAAAGTCGAGGCATTGTATATATAAATACATTCTGTTAATATCCTCCACGCTGACCTCTGGTGAATGAATATGCAACAGCACCTTTTCTCACAAGTGTACCTGTGATGAGATAGGAACAAATGCTTTCATGTCTGCCAGAAACACTTCATGGGGTTTAACTGGTGATTGAGAATGGAGAGGGGCAGGCACTGGTGCCATGTCTGTTTTCCCCAGTCCATGAAGTCAGTTAGTAACATGAAGCAGAAATTCAATCTGTATGGAAGAGCACTGTGGACCATGAGAGGTTGTTTGGAACTAACTCTGTTTGCTGGATAATTCAGAAATAATGATGAAAAAGCTCATGACATGCCTGAAAGATAAATGAATCAGAGATGAGAGCAGGAAGAAACCTGCTATGTCAACTTGTCTGTAGCCTGTTGCCAGGGGAAGACTGTTCCTTTCACAAACACAGCCAAATCAGACTTGAAAGCTTCTAGTCTGGGTAAAAAGAGTTTTGTTTTTGCTTGTTTGTTTATTTTAAGAAAGGTGCTGGACAAAAGGTACAGTTTGTGAGATGTATAGCTCAATACAAAATTACCCTCACCAATAAAAATTGGTCCTGCTCTGTATATCTTAACCAGTTTCTGATTCAAGACAATATATATATATTCTTGTGTCTTCTTAGATTATTTAGTTTTTAAGTACCTATTTTGATGGGTTTATGTAACCAAATATTTGGGAAACAAACAAATATTACTACAATTTCACTCAGGAAATTCCATGTAGAATATCTGTACTCTGTTATACAGACAAAGAAGTTTTTACACTCAGTGCCACATAAATAGTGATGGTGATGGACTGATGAGGTGAAAACTGCTATTTGCTCTTTGAAAGGGAAAAAATCCTGTTTTAAAACTTATTGCTGGACAAAGATTTCACAAAACATTTAGTTTCAATCTTTATTCATACAAATGTTTAAAAGTTATGTTTCTATGTCCAGCTTTCTAGTCACATGTATGGAGACCATCAGTCTAGCATCTCTCCATCTGTTTCATCCCACCGTCTCTTCTCTCCAGAGAGAGCTCATGCAAATTGTTACAATCAGATAAAATAGAGTATCTCAGTTGATTCCCTTTCACCCATAATTACATGGATGCAATCAAATAAGTTTGGAGGACTACAGAAGTAAAGTTTCCCCTTTCAGCACTGATTGAATCTGGGACTTTTTATGTAGCTCTCTGCATTTCTCTTCACCCAGTTATGACAGGAAATTAAGAGCTGCCAGTCTAAGAAGCCATTGCATATTAGCTGTTAAAAGGAATATGAATTGGCTGTTGTCATAGGAAATTAAGAATAGGGATTTCCCGCTCGTGACTGATTCTCAAATGGATCAAGTCTAATGTAAATACATTCAGATATGTGGATCCAACAGATCCTTTGTATATTTGGAGAAATATAGGGTGATAAAGCAGTTGTGGTGGAGTTCAGCTGCCCAGCAACATATAAACACCACAATGCTTACTGTTTTATGAAATTCTGAGACACCAGAGAGATAAGTTTTTCACATAGATTTTCAAATCTGACTGATTTTAATTAAAAACAAACCCCCCAAACCTGATTTTTTCCAATGAATGGAATTTTCAATGTCTTTTTAGTTTATAATCTGGATGGGAGGAGACGATGTCAGAGAGACGGAAAAAAGGAAGCACTGTTTTGCCAAATATTTAGGGAAGTGCAGTAGCTTCTTCTCAGTACACTCATTGAAGAAACAAGTTCTAGTGAAACAATTTTTTTTGCAGAATTTATTTTCAACCAGCTCAGTATTTTTTTCTCCAATCCATTTTTTTTTTTTTTTTTTTTCCCAAGTTTAAACTACCCAGCAGGTTTTAATCATTTCTATTTCTGTCAGCGTAGCTGGTGTAGCAGGAGGTTTTTGTCTTTGCTTCACTCATTTCTGAGCACTCCAGCTTTGAAAAAAGGCTGATAAATTGAAGGCATTTCAGAGAAGAGCAACAGAAATGATCGAGGGAGTCAGCAGGTCCTGACTTATGAGGAAAAATCCAAGTAGCTAAATGAGTTTGGTTTGGCAGAAGGGACAGAATAACATAACACCATGCTGACATGAGGCATGTGAGAGAAATTATGTAGTGCAAGAAAGGTGGTTATAAGTAGAAGTAATGGGATGGAAGATTTTTCTTTTTTCTTTGAACCTCTGTGCAAATTTCCTGACATTGAGATATATTGAGTTGTGGAACAGTGTCTCAAGGGATGCAGCTGAAGACTCGTCACTTGAATCATTTGACACTAGAGATGACAAAACACTCACAAGAAAGGAAACAATCTTGTTTTGCTCTCTTCTATTGCCAACATCTGTATTTCCGTAATGCACAATTATGAATTCACTGCAGGGGAAGCTCTGTTGGTAGAGGTAAGACAAATATCCTAGTCAATAGCAAAGAACACAGGAATATAATGCTAAATGTTTCTTGGTTTTGCAAATGTTCTAATTTCAAAGTCTGATTGTACAAAACTCTTCTCTTGAAATGCTTAAGCTCACATACATGAGTGTGATTGAAAACTATGACAAGACACTGATTTCAGACACGCAGGGAAGGATATTTAGTCATTTAAAAATAAAAATAAGGAGAAAAGGGAAAGAAAGGAAGAATTATATTTCATGGGGAAAAGATGACAGGACATGGCTGTTTGTAAACTCATACTGCCAGCTCAAATGACTAAAACTACTGCCATTTGCAGAAACTCATGATCCGGCCCAAGAAAAAACTCTAGCAATAATGTGTTTTCTCCTGGCTTTTTCACACATTCCCTGTTTGATAATTCACAGCACTCTGTCATTTGTTCTCTTTTCTCGTTGCAGATTAAGTGTGTTATTTACTGTTGTCATTTGCCTGCACTGCATTTTGTAGGGGGTCAAGGACAGTTAATACCTACGTGAGCATTTATTTCATCCTGTGGCTATGCAACACATCACATATTTTAACCTCCATTCTGATCACTGATCTGTTTTGTTCAGGGTTTATGGTTTTCATTCACCCTAAGCATTTTTGTATACATAACAGTGGGTATTAAAGCTTAAAAGATCTCATGTCAGTGGCTGGGTTCTCAGCAACCTCTTTTATTCAGTTGCCTAACCACAACTGAACTCAAACCATTAAATATATATTTGTTTCCCTGCTTTTTTTTTTTTTTTTTTTTTTTCCTGTGGATGTGAAGTTTCAACTTATATTTGAGAATCTGGCTCCAGGGCTGTGGACATGTATTATTATAATTATTTACTTATTTATTTATTTATTTTTTCTCCCGCACAAGGTGCTTAAATTTGTGGACTCTATTGTTGAAGAGAAAAAAGTTTTGATCAATATCTTGGTTTTTTAAGGCAGACAGACGCTAGCTTCTTTTCCAGTTATTGCAGCAATTAGCTGTGAAACTTGGGTTAATAATCCACAGAAGCCAATCTCAATATAAACTCTCTCTCTTCTGTCTGCAGGTGGCTGACTATTCCTGATAATCGGTCATTTTTTCTTTACTGCCTTGAACATAATTGTCATAGAGTTAAAGTAGACATCTGAACATAGGACTGAGAAACTTATTTTATGTATCTCTCCCCATCTAAATGTTAGTGGGTGTGTGCTTATTTGAAAACTTTCGAGATTTAAATGCAGTTTTAAGGTACTATGGTAGATCTATGTTTCTGGTCTCTGCTTCTTGCTTCTGCAGTGTTCAAAGCCGACTTCCATCCAGAAAGTTAACATTGCAATAAAGTTATTTGTAGAACTATTAAGGATGCATGTGGAGTGTGACAAGCATGATTCTATTTTGATTTACTGTTCAAACTAGAGGAGATTTAATTCTACTTATGTGCATCTTTTTTGTGCATAAGAGAGTCTCTTGTTCATACCTAGACCAAGAGAAGCAGTATCAGAGAAGCTGAAGGATGGGATACAAAAATAACAGGTTTTGAAATATAAAATAATGTAGAAAGTTACTTGTTGATGAACAGAAGTTACTAAGAGAACAAAGGGAGAGGGAAAGGAAGGAAACTGTAGTGAATTCAGTACTGATCTGATGTTGAAAAGCTGTTAGTGAAAAATGAAAAAGCTTTGTGGAAACCAGTTTAAGATGCTATTGTTTACAAAGGCCTCAAATTATTTTTAACTCCAAATTACCCCCAAGTAGGTACATATTTCTTCCTTTCCTTTATGAGTCTGCCAAAATTCAACATTCTAGCCTGCTTCTAACCTTCCCCATGAGGCTCATTCCAATCCTCCTTGGAAGTCTTAAGAAAGGCTGGACTGCTGAAATGCTTGGCACTTTCATGAAGATGATTGAATAAGAAACCACTGCAATAAAAAATAAATAAATAAAAAATAATAATTAAAAAAAAGAGAGAGAGAGAGAGTAAGGCGGGGGGAGCACAGTTGTGATTTTTACTTCTCTCTCTCTCTATATATATATTTTTCTTTTCCAGAAAATGTGGTGAGCTTGTAGTACAGTGCTCAAGTTTAGCTGGTTTATCTTTAAGAAAACAGCTCTGTGCCACACAGAACAGCATGCTTCTGAAGATACATACTTCTTTAGCCCATTTAATGCAGAAATTAAATGGGTTATTCTGACCCTGGGCAAGTTAAAAAAACCTCATTAAAAGTAGATGAGGGGAAATGCCTATTTGTGTAGACAGAAATGGGAAGGAAAGGAAATATATTTATGGAAAATATAAGAATGAGTTTGAGAGAAATACTTTTGAAAATTAAACCTCACTGTACTATTATATTCAGGTATCCAATGCAACAATGAGTAGAATCTTGTTGCATAATCAAACACTAGGATCATTACTGTGGAGACAAAATACCTTGGGTTTAGACCATGGTCCAAGGAATGTTTCATTATTTACTTAAAGTATAAGAGCATCAAGAGAAGGATTTTGATCCATTCTGTACATTCTCCTCATCCTGCAGTTCTGATGTTGTCAGAAAATTTCAGTTTATTCCCTCTCATGCAGGGGAACAAGCTAAACCTAGAATAAAAGCTGAAAATACTTAGTGAAGTCAATTAATTATATGGATATCTTTTCATGGTCAAACCTAAAGTTTTTATTGTAAATTCACCATTAAAATTCCTTCCAGTTGTGATCTTCTCTGCAAACTGTGAGAATATGGCCATTCTTTTTTCTTAGCTGATACTGTTCTGTGACCTGACCTATACGCTCTTGTTGAAGAAATTTTTATGATAAGGTTTCTTGCCTCCTGTCATATAGGCCTAGGTCTAGGTATGACAAGATGTAGCTAGTTCTATTGGCTTTTAAAATCTTTGAACCTAGTGCACAAAACAAAACAAAACAAAACAAAAATCTAATTGTTGTTAACTCATTCTGAAATAAACTCCTGCATTTCCTTCTGCATTTCTGATCTCATGTCAAAATTGTTGCCTCGTTAACAAGTTAATCCGGGAGCAGTGGAAAGAAGTCTTCTATAAGGGGTCCCTGAGTCTGACAATAAGCTTTTTTTGCAGTATATCTTTTCTGGTAGTGGGAAAACTACTTTTTCTCTGTTTATTAGGTTTACATGGCAAAGTTTTGCTAGCAGGGAGCTATGGGGGTGGCCTCTCTGAGGAGTCCAGAAGCTGCCCCATGGGAGCTTAAAGGGCCAATTTCAGCCAGCTCCAAATGGACATGTTGTGACCAGAGACAAGCCAAAAAATATTTTTTTTTGAACCTGTGTGAGAGGAGATTTAAGAAAGGGGAAAAAATTGCTGCACAACAGCAGCTGGGAGAGTGAAGAATGAGAACCAGCCTCAGAGCCCACAAGGTGAGTGCAGAAGAAGGGCAGGAGGTGCTTGAGGCACACAGCACAAGTTCCCCTGTGGCCTGTGGAGAGGCTCCTGGTGGAGCAGGCTGTCTCCCTGCAGCCCATGGGTCCCACAAGGAGCAGACCTCCACGCTGCAGCCCGTGGAGGAGCCCCCGGTGGAGCAGGTGGATGTGGCTTGGAGGAGGCTGTGGCCCATGGAGAACCACGCAGCAGCAGGGGGTCTGGGTTTTTTAGTTTGCTTTTAGTCTCTAACTGCTGTAGCCTGTTAGTAAAAGGTAATAAATTACATTAATCTCCCTGTGCTGAGACTGTTTTGCCCATGATGATAATTATTGAGTGGTCTCTTTGTCCTTCTACAGCTGAGTAAAATCACCACACTTTGGACACCCGCTTGTATGAAGCTACTAAGGACTTTTTTATAGGTCAGCTCTCTTGCCAAATCTGTAATTTTTTTTCTGAAGATATAAAAGTTGGAGAACATAGAGATGTGTACACACAGAGATATTGTGACTGCATAAACATAATTTCCTTAGAAATGTGGGTGAAAAAAACTTCCCTCGTTTTTATTTTCAGGCAGCCTTTTGAGATTGGGCTGCGTGCTCCAGATACAGATTCCCGCTCCTTGGCCCTTTGGCTTTCATTGCAACCTCTACTCTGACAGTGCAGGCAAAAACTTTTTCCTGTGTAATACATGTTGCCTGGAGCAGTAGTGTTACCTCTTTCTGACTTTACTCAGTTCTTCATGTAATTTTGTGTGTGTGTGTGTGTGTGTGCGCGCGCGCAGAAGCTTCTTATGTTCATGCTCTCCTCACTACCCTTCCCAGTCCCATTTGTCATCTGTAAGGGTGCTGTTTTGCCTTGTCAGATTTGTGGGGATGCATGGCTGACACACAGTAAATATACATTGTCCAGGCAAATTGCCACTTTGCTCTCAGGGGCATTAGAATGGTTGGTATTAAAAAAAATAAAACAGTCCTTCTGAAATGATGCATCCCTTCAGCAGATGCAGCCCCACTGAGAGGATTTGTTAGAGGAGTGCTGGATTAGCTACAGCAAGAACAGAATCATCAGAAAGAAGGATAACCTACTTTCTCTCAACATTTCTCTGCCACTTGATTTAGAGGCCAAGCCCTGAAAGGTACCAAAGCACTTATCCTGCATGCTGAAGAGCTCCTACACTCCTCTAAGGTTTTTGTTATGCAATGAAACTGGAGGATATGGAGACTGGAGCAGGGCATGCCTATGATAACCTAATGCCTGCAGCGGGGACTGTGGGATACAGACACACAAAGTCAGCCTAGAAAGCCATGTTTATGCCAGCCACTGTCTGAAGTATTTTTTTTTTATTATTTATTATTATTTTTATTATTATTTTTTTTGTGCAGTCTGGCTACACATTTTCTGGACATCCACATGCTGTGGATGTTGTGCTGAACAAAGAAGACTTACTGCCCTGGGTACCCATACTGGATTTATTGTTTCTTCAGGTTCAGGAATTTCTGCACTGCACTGTTTTATATGGAGTAGACAAAGCCTACTTTCACTCCATTACCTTCCCCATCTTCCAAAATATTTATAACCAGCTCAATACTGCAATTCTTATTGTCTGTTATTTAGCTACATGGAGTTCAAGAGATCATTCCCTTGCTGATTAGAGCAACTAAATAAATAGTACAGCTTAAAGCAGACATTTAATTCATACAACAATTTTCTCTATGAATTTATATATGGGCCATAGCCTCAACAAGCAAAGTAGGAGTTACACCACCTCATGCCACCTGAAGATATCAGTCCGTCTGAAACCAGATCCTAATCTATGATAAGTGGCCATGAAAAAGCAGGATAATTCTAGGATAAGTAAAAGTAGTTTATGCTGACTTTTCAGGGCTTGATGTTTTGCGACCTGCACAAGTAATGGTGTTGTATTACCTTCTAGAAGTTTTATTCTACTAATTTCTTTGTAAATTAACCAAGAATCATTTAAAATGAAAGTTTTTCTCCCTCCAAGCTGTTAAAAAGTGATATGGGAATACAACAATGTTAGAATTTTCACACTGCTACGGCCGCTTTGAGTTTTCATTAAAAAGTTGATGTTCTCAGTGCCTCCAGCCAAAATTCTAAACAATGTTAAAGCAGTACCATTCATGCTGCTATAGGAAAGGCTGCTTCTGTATTTCCATTTCCTACCCCATTTCCAGGAGTATTTTCAATTGCTGTAAATATTTGAGTTGAAACTTGGTATACAGTGCACTGCATTACCCCTAGAATGGTGATTTTGCAATGCAATAATAGGTTTCTTTGTGAGGCAAATACTTTCCCAGTACAGAACGCTTCAGTCATGAAAACCTTGCCTGCTTCTGCACCCATAACTCCCCAAGAACAACATTCTTGGGAAGATTATGAGAAAACTGCATTGCTCTCCAAGAAGAGAGGGAAACTTTCCTGTATTATTGTACAGACTTGCTTGGAGTGGAATTCTCTCACGATTTTAGTTGTGTGAAAATTAAGCATGTAGCTGAATTTCCATGAGCCTACTCCTACTGAAGTCAATGTTACCCTCTGGAGATACCTAGTTACTTATCAACTTACTCTTTAGAGTTTACTTCTCTCACCTCTAACCTCCCTACAGTAATAACAAAAAACAGGCTAACTCTAGAGATTGGAATTGGACCCTTACCACTAAAGAAGGTAGAGAAAAGCAAGTATGTACCACACAGATGGAGACTTCTTCTCAGTTTGCCTTCCTTGTTCAGCAGACTTGGAGAATGGCTGGCTGAAAGGATGTCCTGGAGCTTGGTCCTGTCTGGAAGGGGGTGCATGTATAGAGCATTTAATAACTTTAGCTAAAGATAAAGTCCTAATCTGTACCCTCATCCCCCAACAAGCATCTGTACAATGTCATGTAGAGAGATCTTGAACAATTTAGGAAGTACCTGAAGATAAATCTGTGGATTTTTTTTCCCTTGAAAATACAATATTGTTAGTAATAAATTCCTTTAAAAATAAGTTGTTTTCTTGAAAAATGATAGTGTACATAAATTCAGTATTGGGCAAGTTT
The DNA here is from genome assembly GCF_011077185.1 of Oxyura jamaicensis. Classification (NCBI taxonomy): domain Eukaryota; kingdom Metazoa; phylum Chordata; class Aves; order Anseriformes; family Anatidae; genus Oxyura; species Oxyura jamaicensis. Next base: position 192,691,795 of record NC_048893.1, on the reverse strand, counting down.
ACTTTTTGTTTGTCTTTCAGAATGAACAAGGTTATCCCCTCTCAAAGTGTTGCCTGCCTCAGAGTTAAGTTACAGTGGCTTTATAAAGTAGTTTTGAAGTATGTGTGAGCAAGCAAGTCAAATTTTTTCTTGCAGTTAAAAACAACTAAGGTTACAGCAAGAACAAAAAAGGATTACAGAATTATTAGTTCATTTTATGGCTTGTTGAACAAAAAAGGTATGAACAGAGTTTTTATTTTCCTCTGTGTCAGTAATGAAATACTAATGAAATTAATTCATGTCTTATAACAAGAATGTGTTGGGAGTATGAATCTAATTTTATTATTTGGCAGAAAATTATAATCTGATTAATCTGATTTCCTTTTTTTTTTTTTTTTTTTTTTTTGTTCCCATGGATGTTTATCTTTCTCAACTAAGTTTCAACATAAAATAAGCTTTCAGATTAAAGAAGAGAGTAGTGGTTAAAGAATTATATCTCTTGATTCCAAACTGTCACATTGTCTGGAGATATCATGTTAGGTAACTTCATGGATTGCAGTTTGGCCTGTTCTAAAATGGGTAAGAAAAACTCATGCTGAATCATAGTCCTTGGTGCTATGGCTAGGTTAAGGCCATATTTCATTTATCAATCACAATATATCTTTAAACTGTTAACCTTGTTTTTTTTTTTTTTTTTGTTTTCTTAAAGCTATTAACTAAACACAGAGTCATTATAGAAATGTCCTGTCTTGGATCTGAATACCTCGCAAATATGCTGGAGTGGACAAGCCTAAAGACAGACTGTTTTACGAAAGTCTTTTTTCGTGAGTCATTATAGGATTCTTCAGGGTTAGGTTCACTTCCCAATATCTGAGACGGGATTTCTTGTGTTTGCCAAGATGGTGCTCCTGCTTCAGAAGTTGTCAGGTATCTGCTCAGTTAGGAGGGATGTAGCACACACGTACGTGTACACTTTATAGCTTCAGATGGCTGATTGTTAGTAAAAGCTGAAAAGTAGCCTACTTGTGGCAGTGTGAAAAGTGGTGAACTTTAGAATCACTAATTGCTGAAGAACGTTGCCAACATTAAACAGAGACCCATCCATAAACACACTGTACAACAGTGTAATTTTATATGACCTTGCTTTTATACTCCATGATGCTAGCAAGTTGTCCCTTCTACTGACTGTGTGATATATAAACATATATGTTATATGTATATAATCACTGTTCTGACTCTCTGCATTCAGTCAGCAATCAGTTAGATGAAGCAGGAGCAGTAACAGTTACGTAGAACAAAAGTGTTGGGCTTCTTTTGAGCAAAACTCAATATCTCGAGTCTTTATCTGAACTAATTACCCCAGGCTCCTTTTGTAGACAGTGAAGACAGATTGCCCATTTTATTGTTCAATTCATCTTAGTCTGAAGGAGCCATACAAAAAACACTGTATGAATTTCATTCTGAATGTAACTGTCTCTCTGCTGACTATAAAGATAGCTTGGAACAATGGGCAAAGAGGTAGATGTCTACACTGAATTTGCCTACTTTGAGTCAAATACAAACATTTTTGAAACTGCATGTGCAAACAAGGTTGGCAAGTCAGATAGAAGCTCTCCTATCTACAAGGTCTCCATAGGAACCCTGAACAATTAGTTTCAGGTTGTGATTACATATGATGAAGATTTTTGTAGAAACTAAGCTTCACACTAAGCTTCATACCACTTCATAATCCCACAATTTGGCCAAGATATGCTTTGTCACTTGAAGGATTATGTTGTGACCTCACTAGCAAATCTGGTTTAAGAAAGCAACATAAATATTTTTTTTTTTAGTCTGTATCGATTTAACTACACAACCCTGTATAGCCAATGAATGGCTGTGACAGGACAGCCAGAGGGAAAGGGTCCTGTGGTGAGAAGAAGACAAAAGAGGTGATAAAACTACTAAGCTGTTGTTGCCATCAAAGCTTTGTAGTGTTGAAACTGCAGTTTGGAGATTTAGCTCTCAGAGAGCTCTTAGGAGACCCAATCTCACTTCCCTTAGCTGCTTAATGTTACATTTTCCCTTAACATTGCATGTTTTGCTGATGATCTTTAAAATTACATCTGTAACAGTCTGTTTTATTTTTTCACCATTTGTGTTTGCTTTTTAAGCTGTGTGCTCAGAAAGGCTTAGTTTTTAAGAAGCAAATGTCAGTTTGATGGAAATGCATACATTTCCATCCACTGAAAGGTGATGCCTACTGTGACCATAAAGATAAATTTCATTGCCTTGATAGATAGTTCATCTCTTGGCTGCCCGGCAAAAGGATGTTGTAGAGACCTTAAAATATTAAGCTCTGGGTGACACACTTTTGCAAATGGTCATTCATCTTTTGATTTTAATTACTATGTGAAATTATCTATCTTTTTTAAAGCTAAAAATAAACATGTAAATGAATGTCTAGCTAATCATAACACCCCTGTTGGACCAGCAGTGTAACAGTTGGAATGATCAACTTGAACTGAGTCACTGTTGTTCTGATGTGCTTTATAAGTGTCATTTTGTGTAATCCAAGTAAAACATGCTATCATGGAGCATGCATTCTGAAAGAATGGGTGTCAGTATATAGACTCTGTTACCTTTTATTGGACTGTCCATAATTCTAGCTGATTTATTATTATTTTTATTGAGAAGCAAAACATAATATTCAGATTAGAAATATTGTGGTGTGTCTGATTTAACAGAAAGGCATATCAGTGCATGAATTGATTTTATTTTTTTCCTTCAAATGTCCATTGTTTCATTTAACAATAACTCTCTATCACAAAGAAGAATGTGTAACATGTAGGCAAAATGTAGGTAAAAATATATATAATGTGTTTGGAAAGTACATTATAGCCTGAGGCTTAAATTCATGGCTGGAGTAAACCAAAGTAGCCCTTTGAAGTAAATACATTTACCCAGTGTACACTGAGTGTCAGGCTTTGGGGCAGGCTGGCAAACACAGTGCACTGTGGCAGGGTGGTTTTGTTCCAAGCAGCTTTTCTATTTCACTTTCTAACAGAGCCTTCCTCAGCTTCTACAGGTTGTAAATAACCTTCTGCTCCCTTTCCTCAGCTACCTACAGAGAAATGCAGCCTAAACACTGGACAAAAATCCATATTACAGAAAAAACATTTAAACAAGACAGGTGATATGTGTAACAAATATGAATGCACTGGCTGTCAGCAAGCTCAGTTCTCACTGATGCTGCTCTAGTAAGCAATGGAAGAAGAGGGTAAGTACCTCAGGAAAACAAAACAGAACAAAGCAAAACAAAAAACTTACTTTGCTGAATGGTATTTTTGACCTATTGTGTTTTCTGCCCTTAAGAAGCCAGTGAGGGTATAAATAGGGTTTAACATTTGGTGTGGCCAATGCTGATCAAAGGCTTTGCATGCACTGAGGTGTTTGTGTCAGTCGTTAAATGCCTGGTACCACGGGATGCTCTTGCAAGGTCTGAGTCTTTAAGTCAGGTGTCACTGACTCTCTGCTTTGTATAAATTTCAGGCCCCACCTTCAGGTTTTCCTGATTTCCTGACTGTCATGGTTTCAGCTAAGATGGAGTTAATTTTCCTCCTAGTAGCTGGTATGGTGCTGTGTTTGGGATTTTGGATGAGAATAATGTTGATACCATGCTAATGTTTTAATTGTTGCAGAGCAGTGCTTACACTAAGCCAAGGACTTTTCAGCAAGGAGGCTGCAGGTGCGCAAGGAGCTGGGAGGGGACAAAACCAGGACAGATGACCCAAACTGGCCAAAGCAATATTCCATACCCTGTGATGTCATGGTGAACAATTAATATGGGGTAGTTGGCTGGGGTGTGTGAGGTCAGCTGCTAGCATATGGGCTGGGCATTGGTCAGTGGGTGGTGAGCAATTGCATTATCACTTGCTTTGTACATATTATTATTACCATTACCATAATTATTATAATTTCTCTTCCTTTGCTGTCTTATTAAACTGTCTTTATCTCAACCGACAGACAACTTTATTTTCCTGATTCTCTACCCCATTCCATCGGGGGGGGGGGTGGAGGGGCAAAGAGCTGTGTGGTGCTGAGCTGCCTGATGGGTTAAACCACAACACTGACCAAGAGTTTTTCTGAGGAAGGAGATTTCATATTTTCACTTTTGCTAATACATTACTGACTACAAAGGTAGGCAGTCTCTAACCAGAGCCATGTTAGACAGGTGAGGGAATGAAAGTAACCATGATTTTAGAAGGACTACTACAGATAAATGAGGCTTATTGTGCTTCCACTACCAATTGGTGGGTGCAGAAGAAAGACTAATGCTAGGGAAAAAAAAGTGTTTTTTTCAGAAATACAAATTGTAATCCCACCTGTCTTGTCATTCCAGCAGAAACAAACCCAGCCTCTCCACAGCATCGCTTTGCCTTTCTGTCTCATTGTTAGCTATTCTGGCTTGGTCACCTACTTCTAAATTATAAGAGCAGCCTGGTACTGTCCAAACCCAGCTTCATAGCAGGAGACTATTTTTGACAAAATACAAAGAAAAATGGTATAGTGAAATGCTTGTTAGCAGTACAACTGCTGACTTTCTGAAGCATATGTCTGTTCATCTATGCAATCTACCTAATCTATCAACATTTTTTTTTTTTTTCCTTTCTCTTGCTTCTTTTCTTCTACCTTTTCTTTTCCCTTCCATGCTCCTAAATCTGGAATTTTATTCTAGCATGAATATTTCAAGTGCCCTTTTATTCTTGCATAATATTGATAGAATTTCATGGTCATGCTCCCAAAAAGCAATATATAGCAGAAAAGTTTGTCCATATTTTTTACCTGCTCAAAGCAAGAAATTACCAATACCATTGAAGTACCCAATATTAGTAATACTGTGGATGCCCTGTAACTTTCTCTCATTTTTTCCCCCTACATTGTCTTGTAAGTAGTGAAATCTAAAGCATGCCCACTATCAGTCAGCATGTCACAAAAGTAACAGATTAGATTAATCCGGCAAATGTAGAGATCTACATTGTAGACATATAATTCTGAGCTAGGTCTCCCTTCACAGTAGTTGCAGACAGGTGCTCATAAGGTGTCATAATAAAAACATTTAAAACAGGTTAGGAGAACTGCTCCCAAGGAAAACCTGTTTTCCTCTGTTGACCATAAAGCAAGCTCTGAATGACCTTTTGAGACTTAGACAATACAGATATCCAAAACTGATAGTTCCAACAGCAGTTGTAACCTGCTTGTGAGGATCTCCAACTTGGCATCCACCCAGCAGAAAGCCATGGCCTCTCTGTCTCCTGTGGTCTCTCCAGCCATGGGAAGCGATGCAGCTACCCAGCAGAGCTCCCAAGGGAACATGTGGCCATCCAGATCTCAGGGCGCAAAAGGAGGAACAGAGAAAACAATGATCCATTACTTGATGAGGATGGTCACCTCACAAAGGGAGGCATAGGTAAAGCAGAGATATTTAATGCCTTCTTTGCCTCTGCTTTTCACAATGATGATGGGCTCTGGGACCCCAGGTGAAGGACTGTGAATGATAATCTCCCAGCCAACCCTGAAGTTGTGTGGGATTTGCTGCTCCAGCTGGATGCACTTAAGTCTATGAGGCCCATTGGGATTCATTCCAGGGTACTCAAGAAAAGTGGCTGATAGCATTGTAAGACCTCTTTCAATCATTTTCAGCAGTGTTCACGGCACTGAGCCTGCTGGAATTCAAGAAGTGTTTGGACAAAGCTCTCACATATATTGTCTGAATTTTGTGTGATCCTGTATGGAACTGGGAATTGGACTCAATGATCCTTCTAGGTCCCTTCCAGCTTGGGATATTCTGTGAATCTAAAACTGATGAGGTAAGTCTGGTCCCTGTTTTCTGACAGTTGTGTAGCCCATAGAACTCCTTTGTATGCAGCTTCACAAATCCTGTTCCTGAGATAAACTCTTCAGAGACGCACCTGAACCCATTTTTCTCCTTTACTCTGAGAGCAGTAATTTGCTGAGGAAGCACCCTAAGCTCCAAAGATCTGATAGAGGCACAAAGTCTCTCTGGCTGCTTACCTATTTCCCAACCACCTGCTTGACAGAAGAACTACTTGCTTTTCAGTGATATGTGTGTAACTGCAAACTTCAAATCCCATGTGCAGTATGATCAGGACTGGTGGAAGGAGGGTAAGGAGTTCATTTGTTGAAGGATTAATGTCATACTTGCAGCCAAGTCCCCCATGACTGTCCTTCTCCTGCTCTGTACTGTTGTGGATGCAGTGTAGTTAGCAGCATTCAGACAGCAATCTTTACTGTAGTGACATACATCAGCAGAAGGTGTCTGGCACAAGAGTTTGATTCAGAGTACTTTCTTGGTCCCAAGCTCCCTAATAGGAAGGGGAGAAAAGCAGGTGCTTTCAAAGAGTGTGTCAGACCATCTCTGTCTGGTAGCTACATCTCTCCACTGTCTTCAGAGAAGCTTAGCCGCACTTCACCATTATTTGGTGACTCAAAAATACTAGATTCAGCTCTGAGTTTCAATAGATGCACAGTGGTTTTTTCTAACCTCTTGGCCTCCAGACTTTCATAGATACATCCTATCATTCCCGTTTAACCTTTTAGCAGTGAAGTGTAATGTAACAGACTTTATTACTCTTGAACATATGAAACCTAACTTAACTGAATGTGACTGGCTGGAGATCTGCCATTCAGACATAAGCACCTTTTGGGACCAGAGAGAAATAATTCTGAGCAGGACTGGGGGAGTGGGGGGAAGGAGATTATTATTTTGGTTGTGAGTGTGGCTTAAAAAAAATAACAACTAGAGCTAGTTCTACCGACCACTGCTGAATAAAAGAGCAGCAGTGAAAGAAGTGGCTGAAATGTTATCAGCCCTGTTTTGCAATCTGCTATTGCACGCCTTGCTAATTTTAATGTATTAAACATAACAATATACCACATATAATCCAAAATCATAAAAAGAGGCATCTATGGTTTGTCTGCCTATAACTGTTGGGCTTGCCTTTCTCACAAGAAATTGGCTAACTTCCATGATCCATAATTTGTCATGATCAAAGCACACTTTGCAAAGAATGCAGAAGATGATTTTGCTTAAAAATCGGCTGCTGAAACAAACATCTAAGCATTCGTTTATTTATTGTATGGCAGCATTAAAATAATTGGCAGCACTGCAGCAAGTGTATCAGTAAAATGTATTTGTGCTTCATGCTGCAACAAAATGATTTTAGTAGGGGCTAGCACAACCTGAATGCCAATAAGGTACTGAGAGCTGTGAAACATAACCACCACATCGTATTTGAGGTTTAGGATTTACTCAACTTACTACAAAATCAATAATGGGATCGTTTGTAACAAAATCTATTTGCTGAGAAGGAATGTCAGTGCAGGTATTCATCACAGGAACGGGATGCAGACAGTACAGTGCCAATGCCAAGGTTACAAATGAAGGTCTTTTACAGTATACTGGCTAATAGCTGACAGTTTCAGAAATGTTGGGGACTAACAGGATCTTAATGGGACAGAGTGGATGGGAAGACATTATGAAGTGGAAATATTCACAAAAATGTAGAATTATTTTTGATCTAATGTTTCCCCAAGACAAGCTGGAATAAGAGTCTCCTGTCTTCTGAATATTTTTGTTTTCTCTTGTGAATTTTATTTGCTGGCTAAGTGAATTCCTTGGTAGTAAAATCCCTATTTTTTTTATTTTTTTTTCTCTCCAAATCTCTTCTGGCCCATGGCAGAAGTGTAGCTTTACTTGCTTTTTATAGTTCATTACATTTTTCATTTGTATTTTTCCCTTTCTGCCTTAATTATGCCTTGGCTCTTAGTCTCTACAATCAGAATGTAAAGCCAAAATTATCATAGTTCAAAACACAGCTGTGGTTTCTGTGGGAAGGGTGATACAGGTATATTGCCCAAATAACTGTTCTTGAAAGAACTGGAGGTATTACCTTTCAAGCTTCCTATTCCAAAATAGAAGCACCTCAGGTGTGCAAAACCTCTTTTCTTCAATCATCTTTTGTAAGGGGTGGATCTCATTTGAAGCATTTAGATCTTTACGTTGTAGTAAGACCTAAAATGAAAGTTGTTAGTTTTGTTGAATTATAATTATTTTTTGTTCCCTTTGAATGTTCATTCTGTTTCTAGGCATGTTAACTGAAAGCATATGTCTAGACATGGCTAGATAAAAGAGTTATTAAAAAATTATTTGTGCTATCTGAAGGTATCAGTGTTCATGTAAGAAACAGTCTCTGCTGACTCTTTTGGTTTGGGTTTTTAAACACAATTACAATAGATTGGATCAAGCAAAGTCACAAACTTCTTCAAAATAAGGACTGGACCTGCTCTTCCAGCTTATTCTCACCAGCCTGTGGCCCTGAATGCGTGAAATGAGGAAGCAGACTGCCACCCTTGCTATGGTTTGCTGGTGAAGGGTGTGTTATGTTCGCAGAGATGCTGTCATCTCCAACAGAACAAATGGCCTCAGTCCAGGTTCTGATCTTTGTAGATAACTTTGGAGTAGGGAAATCCTAATCTATGTGTATGAGAGTTATTAGTCATTCAAACTATCTCTGTTTATCTTCCATAAGTTGACTTTGCTTGGCTGTGTAGAAAGTGCAAATGGGTAAGCACAGACCAAATTAGAAACTTAGGAAGTTTGGATATAGCATCTTTCTTTCTCTGTTTTGTTTCTGTGTCATGCCAGAATATGTCAGCTCTAGAGTAAGAACTGGACTGCTCATAACGATGTTGAATTTAGACACCAATTGTAGGTACTCTGAATGGTGGTATAACCTCTCATCAGAACCTAGGAAAAAAAAAAAAAAAGGGGGGGGGGGGGATGAAGTTTGCCATAGGTGAAAAGTCCAACATCATTTAAAAATCTGGAACTGGTAATCTTGGCTCAGGACCTACAATATAATGTTGAAGTTACAGAGAAGAAAATGATTCACTGTATAACAGATTAACAGAAAGTGCTAAAGGTTATGAATCTGCTGGAAGCACAGCAGGAGGAAAAGTGATTGGTGAAAAGTTGCCTTGATTTCTTAGGGAGAATTAAAATGGATAGTTTGATTTGTGTGACTGACAAAACAGTTTTGGAGTGTGCTGCTGGAGGTGCGATAGCTGAGCAGTAAAAGAGTAGGATGCCGGTGGGTTAAGTACCCAATTAAACTTAATCGCATATCTTTAAACAACCACCACAGCTGCAGCACCTGGTATCTGGCCATTATCATTACAAGTTATTTGGCAGAAAAGGACAAAAAAATTTGCAATAAATGCCTACTAGTATGGATGATAGTACTATCAAAATGTTCTTCAGCAAGGAAAAATCAACGGTGTATTCACACCACAAATAAGTATGGAGTCTCTAAATCTTATAACACAGCCAACATCTTTCTGACAAGTGACTCAAAGGTAGAGAAATAAAATAGTGACTAAGAAGTTCTTAAATCTTTAAGGTGTAAATGACAGCAATCGATTCAAAAGACGAAAATCTGGAAATATAGTCTAAATGAATGCCTGAGTAATGACAACTGTGTCAGCACAAAGGAAACGAGTTTAAACATTGTTGTAATCAGAGATTTTTAAAACATGATTTTTTTTTTTTTCCTTTGCAGAATCTGATACCAACTAAATGAATCCCTGTGTAATGAGTCAAACCTACCATAGATTTTAGTGAGTTAGTCTAATATGGTGGCAGATGGTATAAATTGGTGCAAAAAATTGGCGATAGGTATTAACTGGAATCTGATGTTTTCAGGGACTCATATGCATACAATCCATGAGTTCCATCAGAAATCACAGATTTTTAAGGGGCTGGATGAAAGCATGAACTTAATTTATGCTCACAGACTATTCCTTGCCTTTAAATTGTCATTAGTCTTCATTCTGAGTTAGAAACGAGTGTATGCTAGGAAGTCAAAGTATGGAAACTAGTGACAGTCATTAAAACTCAGGTTTGGTAATTCAAATAAAAATCTAATTGGACAAAAAGCTGACTACTGCTGCATGATAAGACAGTTTTTCCAGATCTCCATTTCAAGGATGACTTGAGAGAAGGACTTGGCAAAAAGGCATTCAGCCAGCTTGGAGTAGCTCTCCCTGGTTGTTTGAAATGCGTTGGAGAAAAGAAGTCCAGGAAACAGGATTCTAAGCACAGCTAAATACTACTCAGCAGTGAGAAGAGAAAAGTCAAGGACAGTGTATGACACTTATATTTGTTTGTTGTTGTTTAAATTCTAGTATTCTGTCTTTAGAAAAAAAAATACTACTTTAGCAAATCGTCTTGTACGCATTTTATTTACGATATATTACTTACCAAAGCATTATTTCCTATGATTATTGAATTCTTCCTTTTCCCTGCTCCTTCACCTTAGTTTTGTGTTGCAATTTTTTATGGTCAGAGACATTGCAGAAATGTATATTCCCAGAATAGCTCAAGTACTTTGCAGGTGTACCCAGGCACTCTCTGGAATGCAATATGATCCTTCCTCATAACTGGCATTTTATCCAGTTTCTAGCTTAGCTGCAAGATACCAATATAATTTTTGTATGTCAAGTGCAGATACAGAAATTCATCTTGGCTCATAAAAGAATAGAGACAGTTACTGAAGTATTTCTCCTCTTATCAATCCCTTACTATGCATTAATGAAAGGTACTATATGCTCTTGAATGATTGGTGTCCTGAGATGAGGACCTTATTTTTTCAGGCCATTAGATCATATTTTAAGATCATTACACCAGTGCCAAGGCATAAGACAGGAAAAGTTAGTGATAGAGAGAGAAAAAACAGTAGTCCAAACTTATTTCTCATAATGATTTGTACATAAATAGGGTGAAATCTTGGAATACCAAATGTTCTACATGCAGTCACTAGTCATCAACAGAAGAGAGTCAGCTCCAGACAGCAATGCACAGAGAAATAGAAAAGATCTCATGGTGTCATCTAATATATCCTCTTGCCTGAAGGCAGTATCAACCTTTTCTTTGTTATTCCTAACAGATGTTTGTATAACTTGTTCTTAAGGGCCTCTGCAATCTCTCCAGACAACCTATTATAGCTCTTTATTATCTTCACTACTAGAACAATTTCTTCTTTCTTTGTAATAACTATCATGATCTTTCGTGATGTTACCGAAGTCCATTGCTTTTTGTCACATCTATCATGAAGAATGTCCTCTTTCTTTTTCTGTCTGAAGAGCATTCTCTAACACTGACTTTACTGATCTTCCTTCTTGGATCTGTTGTTTTAGATTGTACACAATTCCTCCTGCTCTTGTCTGGACTGTCTCCAGTAAATTCCCATCTTGAAATGTAGTCCTCCAGATGGGACACCCCAAATTAGGCCTTACCATGCAGCAGGAGATGTTGGTGAATTACATTTCTGTTTCTATGACCTATTACTATACTCAGTCTTTTCACACAGCATAACATTATAGATTTGCACTTAGCTAACTATTCTTCTTAACTCCCCATTCTTTCCAGTAAGTCTAGTTAATTATTTCTACAACATTTTATGTTCATTTCAGTTGAATTTTGTCATATTTTTCCAGTTCACATTCAGAAACCTGCCTCCAAGGTATTAGCAGCTAATTACTGCCAGTGCCCTGACACTTAAAGGTCACCACACTCTACGAACCTAGTACACACAGTAGTCCACCATCGAGGTTATGGATGGGTGGGTTAATGAGGAGCACCACAACCAGAACAGACACTTGCAGGACCTAGGGTCATTCTTAATCTTTTCATGGTAACGTAGAATGACTGATAACTACTCTCTGTGAAGGATCAAATGGCTAGTTTTATACCCATCTCTTCCACATCTTAGAAGGGTTGAAACATCATCCTATAAACCTGTCTGTCTTTTGCTGTTGACTATATAGAGACAATTAAATTCCTAAGGTCCCAGATAGACTTTTAGATTTACCAGGGAAAATACCATCCTTTATAACCCCAGGATAATCATGCAGTCTTATGTGAGCCTAAGGTTTTATATTTTATAGGGATTTTCCTATTTTCTTCCACGTAATCTGATTTAGTTACTTTTTGAACTGAAAAAAGTTCCACTTGACATCAAGGAAAGTATTCATGTCCTGTGTAGGTAGTTTGGTCTCCCAGCTCTACTGTCCTAAATTGGCTCTTTAGATTAAACAAATCCAAAACAAAGAATCGGAGACAAATTCTCTATCCTTCTTCATCCTGTGTAGAAATTTACGTATTTAAATCAAAACAACACTTTCACATTATTTACAACATAAAGCGATAAAATTCACAATACTGAGGCATCTGAAACAAATACCCACCAAATCTCAAACATTAGCAATGTAATTATCCCAAGGGGCAATTTGAAAAATTAAATATTATTTCAAGTTATTATATTCAACTTTCCTAGGAATAACTCAATCAAAATGCAGGATTTCTTACTTAAATTATTAATTTGCGAATATGACAAGTACCATTTCAAAAATAAATAAAACCAAGCAAGCAAATAAATAAAGACAAAACAAACAAAACCTCTAGATCAAGGTGGGAAAGGTGGGAAAAAAAGATTCCTTTTTTTTTTTTTTTTCTTTTCCTTAGAGTCATGGAACTAAGATTAAATGCTAAAATATTTAGAAAGTAAGACTAAATTCAGTTGGCAAAACCACAAATCTTCATGCTTTGAATTTCCAAAATAAATAAACTATTTTGTAATATTGATATATTTGAAGGGTAAAAAAATATATGGTGTGCATCAGGCTTAAAGATTGTTCATGATGACTCAGTGATTAAGAAAGTATGAAACCTGGGAGTGTTTTAATAACAAGCAGTATGTTATATTTTCTGGTGTTGGGCCATACTTCAGTCAAGGTAAAACACATAGGCAACTCATGTATTAGCAATAAACAGCTCTGGCTATGTTCCCCCTGGCCGAGCAAACTTGAAAATATTTCTGTTCTCTTATTATCAATAACATCTTATTTATGCCTTTTTTTTTTTTTTTTTTTTTTTAATAGAAGTTACCTTGAAAATTAATTGTAGTGAAAGATTATTGGTGATAGACTCCAGCCAAACTAATTTAATGCCTACAGCTTAAGTGTTTGGGCACAAATATATTAAGACAGAAAAGATGTTGGGAAAATCTAGTGGCTTTTTGGAGAACTAGATATTTTGAGTTTTTAGCTATGAAAGCCTGGAGTTTGTATTGACCATTTTGGTGGGGTGAGCCATTTCTTGTCTCCCTGTGTTCAGATCCTAGTTGCATGTAGGCTGTGTCATGACTACACCTGTCCCTGACTTTTTCATTCTTCTCATTCCCTAAATGGAGAATTAAAGATTCCCCTTCTGCTGTGAAGCCTAAAATCAGTGTGGAGCTATGGTGTCTGTCTGCCTCGGTCCACCCTAGGTGTCCCAGTGGTGGAGCTGTGCTGGAAGCAAGCTAATGACAAGAGCATTGCAGGATGTCAGCAGTCCTGCCTGTGCAGCCCTGGCTATTGCTGGGTGCAAGAACTTCAAGAGTTTCTGAAGATGCTCTACATTATGCTGAGTTGAACTGTCCCTACTAACTCTACGCACTAGGGGAACGGATATACAACCCTGAGTTCTTTTTACAGTCTTTGATGTTTATGTTGCATTACACCATTGTTTTCAGAAAGGATTGTTTGCCTTTTCTGTACTGGTCTAATTTTTGCAGATGTTTTCCTGTTGCTCTACCTTGTAATTTGATTTAGGAGGTGGGATGGAGGCGGAGAGATTGTTTAATTAAGCAATGCTTAATGTTTCTGATGCCAAACCAGAATCAGAAAAAAGTCTGAGGCTTCAAAGTCAGAAGTGAGTTGAATAGAATATATTTCTTTTTCTTCTGTTCTTTTTTAAGTGGGAGAAAGAGACAGACAAAGACATAATACATGTACACATTGCACCTTCTGTGGGTCTGACTGCCTTTATTTATGGAGATCATCCCTCATGTCCAGCTGTCTTGGAAATCTTACCTACCCTATCTGTCATTATAGATGTTTCTTCTTGACAAATATGCTTTAGGGGATGAATCAAATATTATTGAGCTGTCACTGCTTACAGGTAGTTCAAGAGACGTCCCCTCCCAGATTAGTTCTTCTCTTGCCTTTGGATATTTTAATAGATTCTTGTATTAGAAATGACCTCAGGTCAGTGGTTACAGAAACTGCAAATTGGAGCTCCAGTTTTCTCAGCAAACCAGTCAATTTTGCTAGCTGCCCTCCTCTGGGCAGCTTTCAAAGCCTATTTGATTGTTAAACTGGGAAGAAAAAGCTGAATTCCCCTGCAGTAGCAGATGTATTCTTATGTAGGCACCATGGAGAAAGTAAAAGTTGAAGGACCAAGCTGGGGAGATTCCATAATGGTTTTCTGTCAGAAATTTAGTTCCAAAGCTTTATGTTTGTATTTACATGGAGAACAGCTGGACATTGACACTTTGAGGTCCAGGGATATGGCCCTGGACTGTCAGAGAATGTGCATAGCAGTACCTTTGGTGGACAGGATGAGATGGGAACACCCATTGCAATTTTGCTGCAAGTTCTCATCACTGCCTTTTACTTTGTTCAGCTCTGGGCGCCCATGTCCATGTGCCACAGCTGGATTGTGTGCACACTTGACAGCCATATAGGGGCTGAAGATTTTATCACAGTGGATCCTGTGAATGTTGAATGCCTGTAAAATGGCTATCAGAAAGAGCTAGATCTCCTTATTAATAAGTACATAGTCAGATGGCATCTTTTCTCTCCCACATTACCCCAAGTAACTCCCTGCCTTCAAGTATGTAAAATAGCAAAAAAGCTATTTTGCTGTTCCAGATACTGACTCACTTTCCCTGGATACTTCCCAAAAACTCACTCAGTAAATAACACATCCTTCCCTCTCTCCAAAACTTTCATAAATCTCATCTCCTCCTGTAAGTTTCAGACTCTGGAGCTGAGTTCTCCTGCAGAGGACTGCATATGAGCCTCTTGTATTGCCAACCTTAACCTTCACTTTAGGATTTAGTTGCTACTGTCACGTTTATTAGTGCAATCAAAGCTGAGTCCCCTAATTTCCAGCCAATTCAGGACACAAACTAAAACTGAGGGTTTCTGCCTCTCCACACTCTTGTAATTTTGAAGAAAACAACCACCTGAATCTTTTACAGTTGTGAAAAAACACAGGAAGGTATCACTATGAGTCACAAATCCCTCTTTTGGACAAGGGAATTTCAATTTAGGGTTAAGGTAACTTAGGGTTATCAGTCCACAGTGGTGTTTGAAGCCAAGCAATAAGGTTTTATCCTTTCTGACCTTGCATGCTAAATTTCTATACAATACAGAAGAATGTGTAAATATTTAATTCAAGACTACCTTCTAGAAAAAGCTTATTGTCTTCATAAGTAGCTATTCAATTTCTATTTTTTTTCTTCACGTTATAGATTTAGTTTGAGCCCCTCCAAAAGGAAATTTACAGATAACTAATAACATCTTTTAAAAATATTTATTTATAACACATACACAAACATTGTATATACATGTATATGAGCCTACATTTAAGTACATTTTATTACATATTCATATATGCAAACATGCAATTGGTTACACATATAGAATCATAGAATATCCTGAGTTGGAAGGGACTCATAAGGATCATCAAATCCTACTCCTGGCACTGCACAGGTCTACCCAGAAGTTTAGACCATGTGACTAAGTGCACAGTCCAATCGCTTCTTAAATTCAGACAGTCTTGGTGCAGTGACTACTTCACTGGGGAGCAAGGTTCCAGTGCGCAACCACTCTTTCGATGAAGAACATCCTCCTGATGTCCAGTCTAAACTTCCCCTGCCTCATCTTAACACCATTCCCGCAGGTCCTTTCACTGGTGTTTATGGAGAAAAGGTCTCCTGCCTCTCCACTCCCCCTCACAAGGAAATTGTAGACCACAATGAGGTCCCCCCTCAGCCTCCTCTTCTCTAGGCTGAACAGGCCCAGTGACCTCAGCCACTCCTCATATGTCTTCCCCTCTAGGCCCTTCACCATCTTTGTCGCCCTCCTCTGGACCCTCTCCAACAGTTTAATGTCCTTTTTATACTGTGGTGCCCAGAACTGCACACAGTACTTGAGGTGAGGCCGCACCAGGGCAGAGCAGAGCAGGACAATCACTTCCCTCGACTGACTAGCAATGCTGTGCTTGATGCATCCCAGGATACAGTTGGCCCTCCTGGCTGCCAGGGCACACTGCTGGCTCATATTCAACTTTCTATCAACCACAAACCCCAGATCCCTCTCTGTGGGGCTGCTCTCCAGTGTCTTGTCACCCAGTCTGTATGTATAGCCAGGGTTGCCCCATCCCAGGTGCAGGACCTGGCACATATTATTATAATAAAAAAACTTGCACCTGTAAATGGCACATTACTTAATATGGGCTTTTATATGGTTATATCCTAGATGGTCACTCCTGAAAAAATTAAAATGCATACTGAATTTTTCTGAGAATTAGTTTCCTGATAGCATAGCTTTTATCAGTGACTTTAAGGTCTGTTATGTTGATTATATGCAAATATGTATTAAGTGATGTTTTTCAGTGAGTGACCATTTTGCGTGGAAACTTTCTCAGAATGTATTAGGACAAGTTAATTCCCGTGAGATAAAAAAATAAATTAAAAAAAAAAAAAATCTCAACACCTCTGCTATAGGTTTCTCTACAGTATTTAAAGTGGCTGGGGGACCAGAGGACCTTAAGGAGGCAATATAGGTTGTACTTTACATTTGAGGTACTTTTGGCAATGGTTGGAGACCATTGTTTCAGCCAAGAGTGACATTTGTACAACACCAGTGAGTTTTGCATTATCAAGGCATGCTCCTATAGAATCTCCATGGTTCACAGCTGTAGCAATGCAATTTGTTTGTGCTGCTTTGTAAATTTAAGCTCTCCCTTTGCATGTTTTACTGACAATAGTTTCATGTAATGGTTCCAACCAAAAAGCCTAACAAGTGATCTGACTCCTCTCAGCATCTGGCTTTTTGGCAGTGCTCTTGGGAAGCCCATGTGGATGTCTCCTGACATGTTTAATCTCTTTACCATCAACTTGTATGCTAACGCTGGCATCAGATTTGCATCTTCTTAGTAGCAGTCATTGAGCCCTGTACAAATAATAGTTTGTTTAGTTTGTTACAGGTAACATTAGCATATTGTTCATTTTGTATGTTTTCATAAAAGTACATCATCTGTATTTAAAACAGGGAAAAAATCTACTATGTTTTTGGTCTGCCATCCCTGTTTTCAAGGAGGAGTTACAAACCTTGCATGGAGTAAGTACAAGGAAACTTTTTTTTTTCCCTTTTTTTTTTTTTTTTGAGAAATGTTGGTGCTTTCCCAGTACAGTTACACAAGTAGTATGAACTGTAATTATAAAACAGAACAGATGTTGGAAGGTCATTGTAGAACCAGGAATGACACATCTTTAGATTTAACATATTGGTCTGATTCCCAGGCAGCTGATTCTCCCTTGATTATTAAACAAGAAAAGAGTAAGTGTTTGGACCAACCTTTTGTTTGGTGTTCATGCAGCATGTAACACAACAGGATGCTGGTCCATCAAACAGCAATGATTGATTGTAACTCCATCTCCATGCCTGTAATGGGTTTAAGCAGTAATTACAGTATCAATGCCAAAAGATTTGCAAAGGTCAAAATCAAAAGGGAGAGAAGACCCCTGTCCCTGTCCCTGCCACCAGGAAAGTAATTGTTATGAGTGGCTCCAGTAATAGCAAAAGTGCTGAGCTTGCTTTTTTGGTCCTACATTAAAAACTTGATTATGCTTCACTGGTGTGAATGCCTCACTGGCAGGTGCTGCATACTGATGACAGTCATTTTTCTTCCCACTTGAAGTTGACCATTGCAGCTGTCCTTGTAGAAAAATAAAAACGCAATCTCATTATAGTTTCAGCAACACTCTTGCAGAACAACAAAAGAGGCTTAAAGGGAGATGTCCCCTCTAGTAACTCAGCAGTGATGGGTAGCAGAGATCGGTGCAATAGGGGAGTCTTTGCTCTTGGTTGGATCACTGTGCTACCCCAAAGAGACTGAGAATGTCCTGGTTTTGGCTGAGAGAGAGTTAATTTTCTTCATAATGGATGGTATGGTACCATGTTTTGATTTTAGGAGGAAAATAATTCTGATATTACATGGAAGTTTTAGTTGTTGCAGAGCAGCACTCACACAGAGCCAAGAACTTTTCTGTTTCTTGTGCTGCCCTGCCAGTGAGGAAACTGGGGGTGCACAAGGAGGTGGGAGGGGACAAAATCAGGACAACTGACCTGGACTGGCCAAAGGAATGTCCCATACCATCTGGTGTCATCATAAGGAACAATAAGAAATGGGGAGAGTTGGCTGGGGAAAGGATACTGCTCAGAGATGGGATAGGCATCAGTTGGCTAGTGGTGAGCAATTGCATTGTGCATAACTTGCATTGTTTCTATTCCTTCCTTTTCTGTCCAATTAAACAGTTTTTATCTTGACCAATGAGTTTTACTTTTATTATTATTATTATTATTCTTTCCCCATCCCACTGTGGGGGTGTAAGTGAATAGCTGTGCGCAACTTATCTGCCTGCTGGACTAAACCACAACAGAGATCATAGTCGTTTGGAGAGAAGAAGGCCTGAAGACATTTTATTGACATGGAAGTGCTTGCTGGGGATGCTGTCAGTGCAGTTTTTTAGTTCAGGATTAGCCTGTGCCACAGATGCTTTGACCATCACTGCCTGGTCAGCAATGAAAAGGCCACAACACACAAAACGGTTAGAGGAGGTGAGAACGGTGAGAAGCAAAATGCTCATACTCCTCCTCCCTCTCTTCCCTCTTTCCCTCCTTCCTTCTGTTTGCGGCTTACCATGTAGCCCTCTTGCCTCAGAGCCCCTGTGAACTGCATCTTCTCTGCTCTTGATGCCACAGCATCTGTTTTGTATGGGAGGGACAATATCCTCCCTCATTCCCATTGACTTTGGTATATGTAGGAAAGAGTATCTTACTCAGGCTGTGCCTGATCTTCCTTCTTATTTCCACTGATGTCAAAGCAATGCAGTTTACTTTGCTTCTGGAATGCCATTCTTGTCATCTGTCAGTGAGGCTGGAGATTGAAGCCAATCTCTTGAACACTGTACTAACTTAATTTTGGTGGTTAAAATAGACACCTCTTAGCTATGATGCTTAAACTAGATACAAATGAATTCATGTATGAACAGTAAGTGAATGCCAACATATTTTTTCTTGCAATAACGTTTTCCTCCAAATGCCTAGTTCTACTTCTAGTCATGTAATAAATATTAATTAATAACTATTACTCATATTCTATATATAGTCTATCAAAATGATCCTTTTCAACCTTTGTCTATTTGCAAATTCTTACTGCTTTTCCAAAAGCAGGTACACAGATCTCATTTTTCTAGGGAAAATCAACTACATTGACAAGTTCACTGAGGATACTAAACTGGGAGGTGCTGTTGATTTTCTGGAGTTCTGAAAGGCCTTGCAGAGGGACATTGGACAATACTCAAGGACATGAAGTTCAACAGAGGAAAATGCCAGGTGCTGTACCTGGGACCGAATAATGCCAAACAGGCCCAGACAGGGAAATGTGTGGCTGGGGAGCAGCTCAGCAGAAATGGACCTGAGGGTGATGGTCAACAGTAGGCTCAGCATGAACCAGTGGTGTGCCCTGGCAGTCATTAAACACATCATGGCCGGCTGGTCAAAAGCAGTAATTCTCCTGCTCTGTTTAGCTGGTAGGGAGGCATGTGCTATGAGGGGGAGCTGAGGACTCTTGGGCTGTCCAGTCTGGAGAAGAGAAGGCTGTGAGGCAGCCTCACTGCTCACTGCAGCTCCATGAGGAGGGAAGCACCAGAGAGGTGCTGGTCTCTGCCCCCTGGGACTGATGGTAGAACACAAGGGAATGGTACAGATCTGCACCAGGGAGGGTCAGCCTGGGCATGAAGGAAAACTTCTGTGCCATGAGGGTGGTCAGATGCTGGAATAAGCTGCCCAGCAAGGTGGTTGATGCCCCACACCTGTCAGTGCTCAAGAGGCATTTGGATAATTATTAGCCTTTAAATTTTGCTTAGCCCTGAAGTGGTCAGATGGTTGTACTCCATAATCTTTGTAGATCCCTCCCAAATGAACAATTCTATTCAATTCTAAAAGCCGTCCTAAATCCATGATTGTTCTACTCGCTCAGATTATGATTTCAGAAGATATGTAGTTTCAGGAAGTGGCACCAGAGGATATCAAAATAGTTAAAGAAACTGAATTCAACTACTTAGACTCTGGTTTAAAATTCAACTTCAGTTTGGAAATGACTTCACATTTAACTAGAAAAAGCATGAAAAAAAAACACACAAACACACACACACACACACACACACACACACAACAAACAAACAAAAAAACACTCAATCATCTTCTGTTCTTATCCACCTAGTTTTTCTACAACGTACACAGAACAGAGCATCATTTCAAATCTTATGACAGAGGAGACATTAGCTTTATGTAGTCGTTTATCAGAACAAGTATACACTTTAATCCTTATATTTAATAGCTGCTGAGTTCTGCTCTACTTGTCCGTGCAATGTTTTATAATATTAGGGTATCCTTGCTTGCCATTCTGCATTGATTTCATCCTTTATTTCCTCTTTTTATTGAGCTTTTGAATTGCTTGCTTTATTTTTTAAATTTCATTTTCCATTATTTGAGTTCTCTTTCTAAGCCCTAAAACACACCTTTTGTCACTGAAACACATCTTACCTTCTGTACATATCTTCCTCTGTTCAGCTAGACAAATGAAAGGGAGATAAATCCATCAGTGTCTAGAGACTGTTTTGCATGCATCTACTATTCCTAGAAGTTCCTAATTTCAGGTTTTCATAAGGCAGGGAAATAAACCAAGACAAATCACTACAAGCTTTATTTTTTATACTCTTTACCATTGTCTTTACTTTTGGTTTCACTTGCAGACACTCTACAGGGGTAAATAGACCTTTAAACTAGCTCTTTATGTGTATTCTTTTTGTCCCATTTATGTAATTTTTTCCCTTTATTTCCACTTACGGCTTTTAGTAAGTCCTATTGACCAATTCACTTTTAGTTTATTTATTTATTTTTTTTTTTCGTTGTCATTCCCTGGGTTATTGTAAAGCATGAGGAAAGACTCTCTCCAAACTAAAAGCCTCTCAAACAAAACTCAATTCTATGCTTGATATGTTTATTTGCTTCCAAAATATTGTAATTATTGCATGGTATTATTATTATTATTATTATTTTAGAGACCAAAATCTTTTCACCAATACATTGTTTGCATGATTTCAATCAGATGCAAAACCTGATTATTCTCATTTTAAAGGGAAATCTATTTTTTCTGGTAGCAGGTATAAGTTGATGAGCAAGATTTACTGGGTGGCAAATAACGCTACCTAGTTATGCTGCTTCATAACATGTCTTTAGTTTGTGGTGCATTTGAAACAGTTTAAAACGTCCTTCACAGTAGTGAACTACAACTGCAGAGAGATTCTAGTAACACAGCTAATATAAATAGTGTAAGAAAACTTAATTTCTGGGTTCATGCCCAGTTTTTTGACAGCTATATTCATCAAGTAAAGGTTGAAAGGTAGGAAAGAGCTTTAAGAAATAATGAGAATTTAGAAATAAGATATTAATCTTATCAGAGTTTAGTTAGAGGAGACTGGGTGTAAGCCAGGATTTGAAATTGGAGATGCAGAAATTAATGGCAGAGAGTGATATGGGTTGTAAATCACATGCATTTACGTGCCATCAGTCTTGTCATACAGATGGATTGTACCATGACTGACAATTGAGTAAGTATTAATTTGTAAGGATCAAGATGTTGGAGTTAATAGAATTTGATCATCAGACTCACCAAAGGTATGGAACTGAAATATTTAAATGACATAAGAGTGAGGAATAATAAGACAAAAAATGAGTTTGAAGAAACCTAGGAACCCTATGTTTTTCCTCTTCTCTTCTGCTGTAAATGCTTATTTTTCTCGTGAATGTCCTTTGCCCATTCCTCAAACAATCTCAGACAATCTCATCTACTTCCCGGACAATATTTTTGTCATTAGTATTTATTTATTTATTTATTTATTTATTTAACATTACTACTTCTGTTACATTTTGATTTCCCTGGGTGCAACACAGAGAAGCTCCTCTAGATGTGATTGCTCTTATCCTGTACATGAAAGTGGATTTGGGACAGAGGATGAAGTGCTCTAAAGGATTAGCTGACAGCAGAGGTTTACAAGATCTTTTCCTCCCTCTCTCTTTTATTCCTGCAATGGGAGCAGTGATTCACAGGAACTGGGTGTGATCCCTAGCAGGGAACTGGCAGAAGACTGTAGGTAATTATTTTGGCACGGGCCTTCAGAGAAGATGGACTACAATGTTACCTAGCCCCTTATGTTTTCTTCCACCTTTCTATATGTCTTCCATAATCACATTCTAGTCAATATTATGGTCAGCAGCTGGGGAGCCTTTGACTGCTCTATGTATATTGAAATTTTGTTGCTTCTTTCTCCATATCAGTTTTATGAAATGCTTTCTGAAAAGAATAAGCAGCATAAAAGTAACAGAAAGAGAACATTTGTTGAAAGTAAAAGCTTGTAAGAGGAAATGTGTGCTTGGTGTGTTGTGTGCTTACTAGCTGATTATCCGTAGATATTTATTAGAAGCAATGATCAGTTTAGTTTTATATTTATTATTATGTGAAAGTCATAAGCATGTTAAGATGTTGTATGGCATTGTGGGCTTGTTTGGCATGTGATGATTTTTGTGGTATTTGCCTGGACCTTCATCTGTGCAGTCTAACGTCCAGACACGCACTCTGCATATGCCTTTCTTGAAAGGCAGTTTTGAAATGAACATTTCAAAGCTTCATTTTGAGAAGATCCTGTCTGTGGACCAGAAAACTTAGATGTATATGGCTTTTTGCTACTTTGTAACGCATTGTGCCATGCTGAACAGGCATATGTATTGTTATAGGGGCATGGTCTCACTCTTGTGAATGCAGAAAACTAGAAGAAGAATAATATTAATTGTTGCATCCACACACTTGTGTTTCCTCACCTTCCCAGTGCTCCTTGGCAGAAAGAAGCTTTAGCAAATATTTAGCATTTATACTCTTACTGTGCCATCAGCAAAATAGCTCAGATAGTTGAAGAAGTAACCAGACAAGGAACGAGGAAGCATAGGATCTAATCCTTCATCTGGCCCTGATGATTTTTTCCCTGTGGTTCTATCTCTTTATTTGACAAGTAAAGCTACCACGTGCTACAGAGTTGTGGCAGGAATAATAACATGGAATGTATCAATAAATAAAATACACAGAAGTCTTAGCCAGATCAGGCCCTCAAAGATCACGTGAAAGATAAAAGCTGAGGAAAATGTAAGTAATAAGCAAGTTTAGCTTTGATATATTCTTGTTTCTGTCTGGACAAAATTACAGAAGTTTTAGGTATTCAGAGGCTGCAGTTTATACAACACTAGGAGCACTAAAAGGTGTCAGAGTCACTGCTTCTCTTGCTGTTGGTGTAGGACAAGACACAGTGATAAAATAGTTTTTAACATCAAGTTTGAAAGTATCAGCAGTTCACACAATTAAGCTGGTGACTCAGCAAATTACATCTTTTAAAATTTCCCCAGCTTTGACACATCATGGGGTGATTTTATGTCCTACTGTTTTTACATCCTTGTTGATATCTTGAATTAGCCAAGCATCTGTTACCCCAATGAAATCAGATATCTGTTTTAATATGGTTGTTTTCAACACTGCAGTGTGTTCTGATTATTCTTTGTATTTAAAAAGAAAGCATCCACTTCTATTCTTTTTTTATTTCTTACAAAAGAAAATTATTTGTTCCATTTGCTACTCCTTTTCTAGCAGTTCAATTAGATTTACCTACCAATAGCTTCTACCAAAGCTTATCCTTATCTGATTTGGTATCCTTTATATGAAAAAATATTATATTCAGAAAAGAAGTATTCTGAAATATATACCCATTAAAGGACTTTCATTAGCTCTTTTTACACATTCCTGGGGTAGCAATGGCAAGGATTTTTTTTTTATTATTATTATACACGACATATTCTGACCATACAGCCTTAATTTATGCATGAAATGTGTTTTTTTTTAATGTTATTCTGTGACAGGATGACTTCTTTTTCAGGTTCAGCATGGCTTAACATTCTTAATTTTGTGTGTGTGTTTCAAATAAGGGAGAAAAATGCTGTTCTGAGATTTTGGGGATAAATTTGGACCAATTCTAGGCAAATAAGTGACGTTGCTCCAAATTTACTTTGTGTAAGAGTACTTTCTGGACATGCACAAACTTTTATATCTTTACAACACTCAGGGGAAGAATTTCTAATATATTAATGATGTTAATGAAGTTGGTAGACATTGATATATGCTGATGAAGTGTTTTGTACTCTCATTAGTCACGTGTGGGGTAACTCACAACTTCAAGAAAATAAAATCAGTATATTTTCTTGGAACTCAATAGATAGAAACTTTCCTTAAACTTATATGGGTTACTCTTGGGTTATCTGTTATTACTCTAGTGTCTCTTTGCCAGATGGTCATATAGATTATTTCTGCAGGTTCCATGTGATGTATACTCACGATATCCCTACAGGTGAGGTCAGAATTCAACCTTTAAAAACTCTGTGCCAACAGCCAGTTAATGAAGTGAATCTATTCCACATACTTCTTGCCCAATTGCAACTCATAACATGTTATCATAGAAGATTTATCAAAGTCCAAAATGTAAATCAGATAATGGAGCCATTTATGAGGTAACTGGGGCTTTTCTGTAAAATGCTGTAAGTATCACTGAGGAGATAACATTCAAAAGATTTCCCTAATATAGATATGTGTGCCAGCTGCTAGATTCAACAGTGATATTGACATTCAGTGTTGCTATTTAACCACTCCAATTCAGCCACTTTCTCCTAAAACATGTTTCAAATGTGCCATCTCAAAGTAATAGAGAATTATCTGGATCTGGGGGAGAATACTTTAAAAGCTAGAGCTTCTGACATACTGAGGCAGGGCCTCTAACTGTTACAGAGATGCTACATCTCTTGTCTTTTTGTAGGTCACAAGTAAATAATTTTGAGAAAAGCTGCACCAAGCAGTCAGCAGTGATGTTAATTGATGGATATCACAGAAATCAGATAAAGTGTTTTTTGTCATCTAGCCTCACAAGTTAGGAATATACTTCTTTTCTAGTGGGAGTTATTGCCATTCACATAAACTCTAGAGACCTCAACCTGAAGAGCTGGAAAGGGGGATTTGCTCAAACTAAAGCTTACTCATGCAATGTATTTGCTTATTTCTAATGCAAAATTTCAAAGTGTTTTTCAAATGCTTATAATTTAAGGGATGTAGTTTCTTATTTCAGAATACACACAAGTTTAAAGAGTTTTTTTTTTTGTGCCATCCATGATTATATCCCTTGCCAGAATTTTCCTTACAGACTTGTGGGACCACCTCTGCTCTTCTTCCTGGTTACTGTTCACGGAGTTTAGTGACCCTTTTTTTGCCTGACTTCCTTCCTTCAAGTGTTCTATTCTGTTAAAACTACATAATATATGCTTCTCTATATAATCTAAAAAGTAAATTCAGCATATGCACTTTCATCCTTTGGTCACTTTGTGGTTTAGATCACAACTCACAGCAACATAAATTGAAGTTGGAGCCAAACAAACAAACAAACAAAAATATTTAAGTATAATTATCAGCTGGTTAAATCATAAGACACATCATCTAATTAACTTGAAACCCTAGTTAACAAAGTCCAGTATTTAATACAAATTTTAGTACAAATTACTTCCAACAATATTATACTTCAAGTACATGCAGTACTTCCTCATAGAAAGGGGAAGAGAAAGCAAACACTAGATAGATATTAGTCACTTTGCTCAGTCCATATACTGCAGTCATAAGTGTTAGAATCTGCACAGAATGGGAGAGGTGTCATTGTTCACAGCCACCCTTTGCCCTTTACTCATTAAATGGGAGAAAGATTATCTGCAGAGCTGGAAATGAGAACTGCTTGAGATCACACTGTATATGTGGCTATTTTTCAAGTGAGTATTGTTAAACATTTAACAATAAACCAAAATATTTACCACAAAATGTGTTCTGACAGATACCATTTAAAAGCTTTGATTTTTCTCATACTGCTACAGCACAAGTTGCTCATCATTTTTATTTTAGAAAATGTAATACGAAGCTAAAACTGATACAATATAAAAGTACAAGTAGAAGAAAGTCATAACCTTTGATCCAGATCTAGCTATAAATACTCTCATTAAATGACTGGAGACTGTGAATAACTGATGCTGTAGGCTATATTGAGGAAAAAAAAAGACAACATGCAAGATCTCCATCATCTACTGCTAGCCTTGCCCCAGGAGCATGTTTTCTCAAACCACTACAAAATACCAAAAATACATTTTAGCAATGGGGTACTACCTAGAAACAAACTGAATGAAAAACAGCAAGCCTGGTACAAATCAGGACTCAGCTCTGGTTGTGAATATGAAATAAAATATTGCATACATCTTGGAAAGTGATATACCATGTTTGCAATTTACAGCATTGAAGGAAAGGCTCCAAATTGTAGAAAACAAGTATCCAGATAATCTCACAGGACAGTGGTAGATTATAGACAGGGCAGACTTTCTTGGCCATTTGATTCTCTATGAGTGTATTTTGTTGATGTGATGTTGCATTTAATAGGAAGGGTTGTTGGGAGATGCTGATTGATCTGAAATGTAGAATAAGTTCATTTGTGATCTATTTCATGCGGGTCTAAGTCACAGTGAAGATATGGCAGACATGTCCTTAAGGATGCAAGCAGATGCATAGGATTCAGTACTCTAGCAAAGCTGGACAGCACATACCAAAATCCATACTGCTGCATACAATTGCTCCTTGAGTTGTTTATGCTTTAATTTTACCACTGAGCATTCTACAGATGTATTCAATCCTTCTCACATCTTTCCAATATTGTCTTTATTCACTTTTACCATCTAATCCATTCACCAATCACATGAATTGATCACTCAGGTTACAGGACCCTTCAGTTTATGGAAAGAGGAAAAAATGCAATCGAGCAGGCATGACATGCATATGATTACACACACATATACAGGCCTGCAGGGGCTTACTTTCTGCATGTGCATTTGCATGGAAAAATGGTATTCCACATTAAATTCTCACACACAGGTGGGAGGTTCCTGCCCTGCTTCCCTCGGGACAGGGTTATGGTCTGAGCAGCTGTGCCAATATAGGGCAATTGTGGGCCATTTGGATGCTACTTGAATTGACCATGCTACCATGTTCATTGCTACTTGCAGAAGTCTGTTTTCTAATGTGAAGGGAGAAAAAAATAAAGGAGAAAATGGAGTGGGAGCAACCATATCCTATGCCAGAAGAATATATTTTCCTTTTTTTGCTATTCATGGGAAAGGAATAGTTGGAACATTTATCCATGTGACTGGATTCCTTGGCCCAGTGATTTCTACCAGTCCAAAGAGAAAATTGTGGCATAAATTACTTTTCTTCCATTCGAAAGACACATTTAAAGCTCAACCTGGCAAAACTACCTCTGTTGATTCAACATGTCCTTAACTGATGTCCCAAACACATAAGATAGGAATAATGGTGCATTGTGTTTAAGACTGTAAGATAAGTTTCAATAAAACCAGTCATAGCTTTTTTATGGTTCTGGACAAATACCTCATCTCTGCTGTCTGTACACTGAGGGTAAAATTGCTGTAACTCATGTCAAAATCCTTACAAGGATAATTCATAAAGTCTCAAGACGCACTGACATATCACCAGAGGGACTATATTGATAGATAAAAGCCACTACACTGTCAACAAATGTCTTACTGGTACATACAAAAAATGATGAGCTTTTCTTACTCTGTTGGGTGTTCTGAAAAACTTCGCTTGTATCAGTAAATACCCCATCTCAGTCAGTTATTTTAATTGTAAACTGAATTTTCTAAGTGCAAAATTTGTAGCCTGGAAAGTTCATACCTGCATTAAATAAAGAGATGGATTTGCCTTAACAATTGGAATAAGTAGATATTTTCCTTGATTAGCAAGTTGTGAACTGCTACATTTATTATTGGAGGGAACCAGACAGGAAATAGTTATGACAGTTTGTGAGCTACAGGTTATTACTTATGAGCAATTCCAGACATATCCCATGAACCAGTCCTCCATGAGGTCTGAAATTGAAGTAGCTGTTCCATCTTTTGAAATCAAACAAAAGTGTTTTGTATTGTTCAAGATAATGGCTAGGAATATGTGCAGCAAAAAGATATCATTTTCAACATCGGTAGTGACGTCCTTTTTCTTTCTTTTCTATTTGAAACAAAGCTGTCAGCCAAGAAAGCAACCCTCTAATCTGTCAGAAAAGATATCACATTGCATCACAATGAGTAGCAAAAGAGTTGCCAAAATATTTTATAGAAATGGCAGGTTTAGCATGTTCAAATAATCATTTTATTGAAAAATCTCTCATTAGAGCAAACTACTAATGAAAGGTCAACAAAACCATTAATTGTTTTGAATTAACTAAACTATATAATAAATTCATATACTGTACACAGGAAATATTGTCAAAAATTGGTATGCTTTTTTGTTTGGGCGACTTGTTAAACGGTTGAATAATATACCTCTAGATATTGGAAGTTTTATCTTTCACCTGTAAGAGGATTAGGGCCAGCCATATATTCTGTTTGGGAGTAGGTGATGCCCTGCATGGCCTCTTGAAACCCTCTTCAGTGTCATTTCCTACTTCTGTGTTTCTGGAAACAATCTAGACAAAGCTGACCAACCTGGTAGGCCTGAGTACATAGCAGACCAACTTAACCAAGGTATTCTATCTTACTGGGCATACATTTACTGCTACTACTATGAGCTTACCACAGCTGGGCACTCAGAGTTTGACATACTGGATCAGGCTTGTAGTCCTTCAGCACTGGCTTGCTGGGTCTGAGCAGAATCCTCTTGTAGTCTTTAGAGACATGGTCACTGTTGCATTAAGGGGTGTAGCCGATTAATTGTTACGGGTCCGGCTGGATGCAGGGTACTGAACTATCACAATCACAGATTCACCAATAACGCATTAACCGATATAGGTCTGGTCGTATTCAGAGCACTGAACTACCATGGTCACGGATTCACCAATAACGTATAACTGCCCTTACTCTAGTCGCATTCAATGAGAACTATCATGGCTAGGAACAATGCAATCAAGTGCAATTTATTACAGCAACAGGTACGCAGGTTCTTTGGATTGCTAGCGATAGTTACTGTCTGCAAAAGCAAGCTAGCATGCATGAATACACAGGTGCGCAGTCTGGAAATTAACGCCTTAAAAGGCACAAACACTATAGAGATTTCTAAGTTTCTGTGGAGACACACAGTATAACCAAGTGTTTAAATCTCACCCAAATGTGTCCCAATGAGGGGGGAAGAGAGGATCAGCCCATCGACTGATCCCAGGAGTCAGGAGGTCCTTGGGATGGTGTATTCCCCCGTGATGGTATCTCCCCTGATGGTGGTATCTTCCTTAACAATGGTACCTTCTCCGACATCCCCTCTCTCCTAGGCCCATTTATATTATTTTCTATCTTTTAGGTGGAGCTTGAGTGACTCTAGTCATATATTAGTTATGATTGGTGAAAAGTTTTCCCGTCTCTGTTTAAAGGAATAGGCTCTGAGAAATTCAGAGTGCATGCTCAGTGAGGGGTGATAGCACCTTGGAGGTGGGTAGCTTTTGGGATGGAGGTGTGTTTTGGTAGTATAATGATATTATAATGAGCAAAAGTACACTAAAGTACAGCATTTGTCAAAACATGAAAGGTCGTTGGCTCAGGGTAGCAAAAAGTGTGGTTTATTGATCTCGATGTGCACATGAACAATCAAGTCCATGCCTGGTCACAGAGCCTTGCCGTGGTGTCTCCACTCCACTCTATGCTCCATACTGTTCCTTAGAGCCAGCACACCAGGTTCCCCCAGTGTGATAGCATCTAAGGTTGGAAGCCTAGGGAATGCTCAGGTAACGCAGCTACACCCTACTCTGAAAGCCTCTTCAATGCTGTACATTTTCTTTAAAATGTCAATGATAGTTTTATTTTCCTAGTTACTTTAGGCAACTGCACCACAGTCACATACTGAGACTCTCTGCTCGATCACTTCTTTGCAAATTATGTTGAAACTTCCTACTCCTAGCTACTCCCTGCAAAAAGCTGTACCTTTCCTAGACAATACAAATTTTCAAATTGTTATGGTAGGAAAAACAGAGCAAAATAACTTTGCAAAACAGCTTCTTAAACAAACACAACTTTCACTCCCCAGGGAGAGACTAGCCAACGACTATACTCAACATCTTTCTCACCTGGTGGTCTGTAAGTTATTGCATTTTCCTATTACAGTTAGCTAGATGCCTAAGTGCAAAATATTAAACAAAATCTCTGTCTTCATTGCTGCCACATTTTTTAAAGCCCTTCTGACTTTGATAACTGTTTGGGATAAAAAGATACCCTTCTTCAGCTCAGGCTTCCTTCCATGTTTGGTTCATCAAAGCTGCCTGCAAAGCTGTTTGAAGATGTTCTTACACACTTTCCTATCCAAACCATTTTTTTCTTTGCTTACTTCTACTCTACTTCTTATGTTTAGTCTGCTGTATTTGTACTTCTTGTTTTGTGTCAGTGTAAGGTACAGTGAGATACTGTGTAGACTAGATCACTGTTCCTGTTCTGCTTTAGCCTGAATAAAAAGGAGAAATGTGTGCTGTTAGCAGTGCTTGATTTATGTCCATTGCTTGCCTTCCACAACAATTATTGAATTATGAGTTTAAGGTAGAAGCTGAAAGACAACATGGGAGACACAGCACATTTTCATGACCAAAATGGAGTTTGCGGTTTGGTACAGATACGATGGGTTGGTACAGATAGAATGGAATTAATCTCATCAAATTTAGACACCTATTGTGTAGATACCTACATCTGATCTTGTTGTCTACAGTCCCTTTGCTGTTAGTGGAGAAAAACAGGCACTTCACACATAGAATCTGTATCATTTAAAGGCAGATATCCAAAGCAGGTCTGCATTCTCCAACAACATTATTGCCTCCACTTGCTGTGACTGGACTTCAGTGACTTACAGGGAGTCAGGTGAGATGAAACCCTATTATAGTATACACCAAACTGACACATTTGCTTTATTAAGTCACTGCACAAAATCTTAGAACTGGCCAGTCAGTGCAGAATCAGCATCACTGAGATGATTCAGTGTGGTTCAGAAACAGAGTTTAGCAAATGCCTCCAGGAAACCAGTCCTGTTGCTCCTGTCTCCCCTGAGATCTCTAGCACTTGTGCTTGGCTCAGCTAGAGGCTTGTCATCCTCACACCCATGGAGCTGCAGACCTGGGAGTCTGTGCTTGTTTGTAGGGGAAGGGAAACTCAGTCCTTTACAAGATCACCACCATCTCTCTACCACAAATTCTTGGACCCTATAGGAAAACATAAACTTGTGGACCTAATCTCATTACCCAAGTCTTTCCACAAAACCACTCTGTATTTCACTTCACAGTCCTTGTCTCACATTTGCTTTAGACAAGTGTTTCTACTGCATATCCATTGATTATAGGAAGGCCAGATGAAGCTGTGATATGGATGAAGAGATAATGTTGTGGTCAATCAAGAGAATTTGTGCAGAGAGCAGTGCTGACACCATCCCCAGTATCCTGCCAGGAAATATATCCCTGGGTTATATTGTGCCAAAGCTGTCTTGTCCATGGAGAGTAAAAATAACTTGTTTGCTTACAGTAAATATTAGTAGGCATATGGGTTGGGCCATGGTTTATTTTACATATGAGAAAAATAAACCACAGCACAATCATTGTGGGAATGGCCAAATCTGAACTGTTATCAGGAATGTCAGACAACAATCTGTACTCCTCATGTCCCATATCTCCTCAAATTCTCTAGCTGATTTTTTTTTTTTTTGTTAGTGCTGTTTGTTCTCTTTTCATTTCAGATACAGTCACAAACACATAAAATTGTATTTCCAAGAGTAAGACACATCTGTGTCCTTCCTGCATGTCATAACCTGTGTAAAATATTGTTCTTTTTCTTTGTCTCTGACATATCTATAATCTAAATCTTGACGGCTTGTCTACTTTTTAAACAATAGCCAGTTGTTCCTCAAAAGAAACTTGTAATGCACTATCAGTTTCAGCAGTGGACAGAGGAAGAGGAAATGCATGAAAATATCGCCTAGCAGTCATATTATGAACAGAACAAACCCACTGTGATAGAGACTAAATGGTCCACAGCTTCACAGAGGTGTAGTTGGATAGCGACACCGGAGACTGACCCTCTGGTAATAACCCCTCATGTTTGCTCTGTAGAGCTGATGCCCTTCCAAAAACTTTTCACAGAGACATTTTTTGGTGGTTCTGAAGGGGAAAGACTATCTGAAGCTTGTTGGACACTATTGGCTTCACGGCCATGGGGACATTGTGACACCAAATAGTTTAGTGTATGAGGGGAAACTTTAATATTAAACACTAAAAGAAAAAAAAAAAAAAAAAGGCTTGAAAGGGACAGGTCTTTCTTCCTCGGAGCTGGATATTATCCTTGCAAGCTGTTCACCAGATAGAGTAAGCTAGTCACCTCATATATATGGTCATTAACAATATCTAGATGCTTCATGCTCTGCTGGGACACTGTAATGAGCTTTGTCTGTCAGGTCTTCTCACCACACCTGCTAACAAAGGCAGTCTGCTGCGTGGGGGCCCCTGTCTGCATGCCGGAAGAAGTGTTCAGTGTGCTGTTGCCAGCTCTGCGGGGTGCACCCTACCCGACCGTGCTCTGCCCGCCTGCCAGCCTCCTCCTCACTTCTCCCCTCTCTCAGCAGAGCTACCTGGCACCCCCCAGAACTGCTCGCAGCCCTGTATCCCACACGGACTGCTACAAACCCCCACACCAACAGGTTAGTGGATGCTGATCAGGGTCTCCCCTCTTTCCTCCCTCGTGTAACAGCCTTACTTCATGTATATTTGATTCTCCTTCTACAGATCTTTTTACAGTTTTTCTTCTTTACAGTCTGTGAGTTGCTAGATTTGCTTGCTTTCCCCAGCCCCAATTATTTGAATTTGGTACACTTATAAAAGTG
This sequence comes from Oxyura jamaicensis, assembly GCF_011077185.1. Lineage (NCBI taxonomy): Eukaryota > Metazoa > Chordata > Aves > Anseriformes > Anatidae > Oxyura > Oxyura jamaicensis. The sequence goes on along the minus strand of NC_048893.1, from coordinate 192,658,560 downwards.
ACTTTTTTTTTTTTTTTTACTTTATCTTATCTACTCCCCTCTCCTAGATGACAGATGTATTTATTTATTTATTTTAAATCTTTACTCTTTTCTTTCAGATTTTACATACCAACACCTCTTTAATTATTGTTTTACCTTTGCCATTCATAGTGCTTTTTTATTTTATTTTATTATTATTAGTGTCTCACTTTCATTTTCTTTGAAGTTTTCAGTGAACTGTGGCTTCAAACTGTGTAATAATCACTGAGTTCCTTGGCTGATATCATTTGAAGAGGCAAAAATAATTTGAAAAATCAGGTTTTCATTTCAAGAGCTCCTGATTTTGCTGGTGAGTGCGGGCGTGGGGATGGGGGGGAATAAAAGTGATGAAAATCTATAAACAAATGAAAGAAATGTTACTGTGTGGGATTCACAAGTGAGCAAGACTAACATTTCACACTGGGCCTGAGATGTCTGAGTGAAGACTGATCTCCCTTATATCCCAATCAGACTCACTACTGTGCTTGTCTAATAAACCAGCTTCCTTCCCAAGTAATCTCTCTCACACCATCATCTGTCATTTTTTTTTTTCAGTCTTTCAGGTAGCACACATGGAAGCCTTTCATGGTTCTTGGTCTTAACAAAAAACAATTTTCAAATGTAGATTTTTATGTGAGTAGAAACCATGGAGGGTTGCACCCTGCACTAATTTCTTGCTCTTTTGCATCACAAGTAAGCAATAACTTAGACCTATGCAAAATAGTTGTCAAAAAAGACATCTAAAAATGACAGCATTTAACATTTAATTTCCCTGGGTTAAAACACTGATCCAAGGTGATAGGAAAGGGTATAGTAAATTGGATTCTAATGTTTCAGGTCCTCTCCTGAGCAGCTCTCTAGGGGTGACTTCACAGCTCTTCCTTCTCCATGGAAGTCTCACTTCTCCATATTTACACACCCACAAAGTTAAAGAGAGCTCCATCCTCTTCCTTGGTGGGTGGGAGAAAGTGCATTGCAAGTCTTTGATAGTGATCACACCAGGAAATTTATGAACAGAAGCTTACAGCAGTTGCAAAACCTTAATTCACACTGTAGCAAGCCATGGATTTGGGCTCTGGAGAGCTGTAATTCCATCCCCTAGGGATGAGCAAAGTGTCATCCATACACAAAATGAGTGAGGAGACAGTTTATAAACCCACTCATTTTACTGACTACTGGTGCTGTCTAACCATAGGCTGAGCATGTACCTCTGTCGCGTTAAAAGGTAAGGAAGTTTGTCAGGACCTAAACCCCTTTTTGTTCCAGCTTGTCTTCAGATAGAGGGCCTGGGGGCAGCTGGGCTTACATTCTGAGTGATGTCCAATTTGGCAATATGTCTGGACACATTCAGTATACTAAATTATATTGAATTATCACAATCACAGATGTACAAATAGCACAATCGGCACTATAAAACTGGTTGTATTAATTACAACCACAGATTCACAAATAGTGCAATACACATTTCATTCTAGTAGATTACTAGTATAATTTATTGAAGCAACAGGAGCACATGTTCTTTTGGATTGCCAGTGATAAATACACTGTCTGCAAAGCACAAATACCAAGAATATGACAAACACAATGATCTACATACACATATGCTAACTTATGAAGTAACTCTATAGAGAATGTTAGGTTTTCCAGTGAAGTACTTGGTATAACCGAGAGTTCGAATCTCATGCAAGAGGTGTCCCTAGGTGAGGGGGGAAGAGAGGTTAAACCTGTCAACTGATCCCAATAGTTAGTGATGTCCTTCTAATTTTTCTGTGATGGTGTCTTCCTCTTCATTTTCCCTCTCTTGAGCCATTTTTATAGAATTTTCTTACTTTTAGGTGTAGCTGGAGTGACTCTAATCATACGTGTCTTCATTGTGATTGGTATATTTTTTTCTTGCTTTTGTTTAAAGTTACAGGCTCAGAGAAATTCATAGCACATGCTCAGTGAGGAGTGGTCGCACCTTAGAGGTGGGTAGCCTTCGGGATAAAGGTGTGTTTTGGCATTAAAATGGGATTATAATGAGCAAAGCTCACCCAGAGAACATGATTTGGTTATCAGTTAGACTCAGGGCTGGCCATTCAATCTGTCAGTTCCATAATGTGATCAGGTTCTCCATTCCCGTGGTGATAGCACAGAGCCTGGATGCAGTGTCTTCACTCTGCTCCACCCTCAGTGATGAATCTCTTAGAGTTAGCACATCAAGCTTACTTGGTGTTACCAGTACCTAAGGTTGCAGACTGTGTTGCCAAGGGGACTATCATGGAACAGATTCCTTGCATATCTGCTTCATCTCAACCTGGAAGTTTCCTCAATAGTGAACCTTCTCTTAAGTATTTCACAACCTCCTAAAGGATTACCAACCGGGACAGTACAGCTGGAAAGGGAGAGATGCTCCGGTGCTCCAGTGCTACAAATTTGGAGAGATGAATCTGCCTCCTATGTTTTTTATAGCATACTTTTAGACTAGGTCTGGCAAGAAATCTGAAGGGAACCAGCTATAGAAATAGTTTAGAAACTCAAGGATAGTTTAGAACTCAAGGATTTGAAATTTCTTTTGAGCTTTTTTGATAACCCCCACCAGAAACCTCCCTTTCGCAAACCTGAATTAAATATCAGTAATGGAGCATCTCTTTTGAGCTGTTACTGGATCAGGCGATGTTAGAGAGTATATCATTAGTGTCGACTGGTAATTTATGAAGCTCATCTACGTACAAATCATGTGAAAGAAATGCCGCATCTGATAATGCTGAATGTGTTTGTATACCATGTATTCTGTAAAATGGAGAGATTGGTTATTGGGTAGCTTGTTGCTAAGTTGAGTAAGTTGTTATATAACCCCATTTCTCAGATAAGTCTTTATGCTAAGTCTGAAGCATAAAAAAAACATGGCATGGAGGTATTGGTCAGCTGAAGGGCCATCATTTCAAAATTAAATATGGTTCACCAGACTAAAAGCTTTCTTCAGCCTCAACATAGCATGGAATCTCATTGGTGTTAACAAATGCCCTGGATTTGCTGTTTTTCATTAGTTTAACTGCTTATTATGTGCCCTGTAAACTCCATTACTCTACCAAAGGTGTGCTTAGTCATGCAAAGAAATATTTAAGGCAATTATATCAAATTTCCTCTCTCCAGAAGAGTAGCTATAGAAATAATTCATAACACTTCATGAATAGCAGTAGGTGAGAAGTTTGTTTAAGTTGAAGGGAAATAAGAGAGGTTTATGCAAATAATATAAACACTGAAGAATGTGATGTTTTAATTGAAATATAATTAGAAGCCTTTCAATTATTGGAAAAGAATGAATTATTAAATATTCTTAAATGTTTTGAGAAAGGTGGGTAATGTGGAAAGTTTTAAACTCTCTGCCCTTCGGCTTAAAAAACACAATATGTGCTTAGAGAGTAAGAAGCTGAAGTACTATGATGGCAGAGTCAGTAAAGTTAGATTTAAAATTGCATTGATTTTTATTTAGTGTTTTCAACAAAGTAGACTTGCTATTGAGGAAGTGAACTCTCTGTAGAAAATATAAGTTCAAATCCCAGATCTGTTCCAGTCCTCCTGTTTGACCTCACTGTATCATCTTTCCTCTATAGGAGGAGGTTAGCAGTTTTTGGTTTGTACTTATTTATTTATTTATTTATTTATTTATTTATTCTACATTGATTTTCATTTCCTTGTATGTGATGCAACTAGTGAAAGGTAATTCTGATCTCTGTCTAGGTGTCTAGATGTTAAGGGAATATAAATCATATATTATAAACAATTGCAATTAAAACACAGATTTTGTTTGTGAGGATTTTTTGATGCTTGTTTCAAAAGCCAAAAATTTTTACTTTGTCACCTCCAATTTTTATGAGTACGAAAGTCATCTTTTCTGCAAGGTAAATTAATTTTTTGCAAACATCTGGTTTCTCTATGAAAATGAGCAAACCAGAGCCTGGAGCAAATCCAGAAATGAATTTATTTTTATTTTTATTTTTTAGGGTAGGATGTAGGGATGTAGGTGGGGTCACAAAGTATTGGGTCATTTAGTTCAACTTCTACAGTATGATACTTAGCACTTCAGTATTGAAACAGCTTCAAATGGGCTGCTTATGTGTTTATGAAAGGAGTGCTCCTACCACATTGCTTTCTCTTCAATCTTCCCACAATGTTTGACCGAGATAAAGGCATAACATATGCAGAGGATACATGCCAGTAAGTTAAGAAACTGCAAGGAGAAGTTATGTAGAAGGGTTATATAGACAGCAGAGAGGCTATAAGCAGAAAGGCACACTTATAGGAAGGCTGTGTGTTTAGGAACAAAGTTTAGAATTAAAGGAGATTTTTCACTGATACTAAGAGACAAAATATTACCGTGGCTAGGAACTTTTCTTACTAATTTGGAGAAATAGGATTTAATCATGAACAGTGGATTTTGAAAGGAAAGTAAGAGACTTAGTAACAAGAAAACCAAGATGCTTTCTTTCTTATGTCCTTGGAATTAAATCTATAGAGAGATTTCAGTCTATTTGGCAAGCACCATTGATTATGCTTTTGTTTATTTGCTTAACTTTCTCCTAATGCATCAGAAGTGATCCATTTCACAGGGCTGTCTGAGCATTTACCTTGCCACATGTCACACTGCTCCTGAGACCTGGGGTTTGCTGATGTCCTTGTTCTCTTTCAATGAGATTTTTAAAATACATTTTGGATGACATATTTTTAAAGTGTTGGTTATATTTTCATGTATTGGAAGCAGTTTGGGGTAGGTGTTCCCAGGACTACTATCTGTTATAGGGACTATAATACCTCTTTGTAGAACTAATACTTGAAAAAGGTGATGTTCACTCTAAGCTACAGAGAACTTCTGTGTGCTTCCCCTGGGCACACATTTTCCCCATTGATTTTCATCCATGCTTTCCTCAGTGGACTTCCCTACTTCTGTAAAGGGGAAAAAATCCCACCTTTCTGCAGCCTGTCCTCTCACTCTGATGTGAACAGATAGATTCAAATGAGCCACGACAAGATGCTTCAAAAATACTGTATCTACTCATAGTCTTCAGCAGAAAGAAACAACTTCTGGCTGACAATTCCTTTAATTATAAACACAGGACAATAAATTTTGTAGCAAGGATGTCTTGAACCACAGTAAAATGTTGCAGGTAACAGGCAGACAAACTTGCCCCTGCTTCCAGTTTTATTAACAGTGTGGGTGTTTATTTCCCACCCTTTTCTTTCCAGGTCAGTAAATTCTGATAGAGGACCATTTACACTTTCTACAATCTGTGCTATCCGGTGCTATAAACCTTACAAATGAATGGGGCAAACCTTGGCTGCCTAGTTTTTCTGGGTCTTGCTGTTGCAGTACATCCATCTTATTTACTTGCTACCTCTCAGGAAGGCAATGAAGCGTTGTGACTTCATGAGTGATATTAAAATATTCAGATAAATCCTTGTGACTGAGACTGATACCACAATGGATGCTGAGATCTGTCTTTCTGATATCTGCTGCAGCTCTGGTTTCTCTGTTACTCTGCGTCTGAGAGAGTTATTTACAACACGAAGAAATTTGTGGAAGACATTCTTAGATCAGAACATTTTCTTTTGCACCATTCTGAAAAGTTTTAAGTGATTCAGTGAGATACAAGTACAGTGGAGAGTTGGTGCCCCCATTTCTTTACCTTTCCAACTGCCAAAATGAATTTAGGAAATTGTGTAGCTCTTAAGAAGAGCTTCTTACCTATCATCACAAACCATAAATGTGAATTGCACTAAATATATCCCTGCCCATGGCAGGGGAATTGGAATTAAATTATCTTTAAGGTCTCTTCCAACCCAAATCATTCTATGGTTCTATTTCCTGTTATGTATTGTCACTTTGGTTTGTAAATTTGCTACAAAAAATCATCAGTGCTTTTAAGTACTCCATCAAACTGGATAAATAGGAAATCTCTGCTTCAGTCAGCAGTACCATGACTGAGAGTTCTACAGAGAGTTGTATAACCCTGAGAGAAAGAGAGGATTTAGCCTTTCTAAAGCCTACCCTTGACCACCTTTTTCCTGCACAGTTCAGCTCTTCAGCTCTTCAGTTGCACCAATCCATAAGAATGCACTTCAGGTTCAAATAAATAAGATTTTTTTATTTTATTTTATTATTATTATTATTATTATTTTTAATGTGGATAATTTCAATTACATATAATTGTGTTGGCACAAGTGAAGGGAAAGCAAATTGTAAAAATTGGTTGGAAATGAGCGTAACCAGCTTCAGTAAAGAAAATGCTTCATATAATCAGATCAGAAGTCTCTCATTCAGTGAAGTGTTTAAGTCCAGGCCTCACCCAAAGCAAGTTTTTCAATTGCAGCCAGTGAGTGAAGACTGTGGAAATCCTGTTTATCCCATCCAACACCTGGGTTCCTTTTTGTGGTCAGTGTGCTGAGAGCACTCATCTTTCTCCAGCTAGGTGGTGGCAAACAGCAGCACACACATGCTGAAGCTGGCACACTGTACTGACAGTCATCAGGTTGCATGTTCCTGCCATGAAGTGATGCTGGATTTCCTCACGCTTTGATCTCATCTAAATTTTATAACCAGTTCTTCAGCTCCACAAGCCAGATTTTAGAAATAAATTGTTGTGACCTACTGTAGTGGGTTTACATGGCAGGTTTTGATTGTGGGGGGCCATAGAGGTGGCTTCTGCAAGAAGAATCGAGAAAATGCACCATGTTAGGTAAGGGCCCCACTGCTGGCCAGAGCTGAGCCAATGAGCGATGTTGTTTGTGCCTCTGTGAGAGCATATTTAAGAAAAACAAACAAACAAACAAACAAACAAAAAACTCTTCTACACAACAGCTGGGAGAGAGAGAGGAGTGAGAAACAGCCCTGCAGCACACAAGGTGTATGCAGAAGAAGGGCAGAAGGTGCTCCTGGCATGCAGCACAAGTTTCCCTGCGGCCCATGAGGAGGCCCCTGGTGGAGCAGGCTGTCCCCCTGCAGCCCATGGGTCCCACATGGAGCAGATCTCCACACTGCAGCTCATGGAGTGGAGCCCACGCAGGAGCGGGGATCTGGGGAGATCTGCTGCCTGTAGGGGACCTGTTCTGGAGCAGTTTGCTCCTGGGGGATGGACCCCATGGGACGGAGTCATGTGGGAGCGGTTCCTGAAGAGCTGCAGCCTGTGGGAAGCCCATGCCGGATCAGTTTGGGAAGGATGGCATCTTGTGGGAGGGGCCCCACAGCACAGGGGATGAGAGTGACCGAGGAGCAGCAGAGAAGAAGCACCGTAGACTGACCATAACCCCCATTCCCCATTTCCCCTGCACCACTCAGGGGGAGGAGGTAGAAGAGGGTGGATTGGGGGAAAGCGGTTTTGTTTTCTTTCCTTTGTTTCTCACTTCTCTAACTTGTTAGTAATAGGCAATAAATCTTACTATTTCCCTACTCTGAGTCTGTTTTGCCCATCACGATTACTGTTGAGAGATCTCCCCATCCTTATCTCAACCCTTGAGCCCTTTTCATTATATTTTCTCCCCCTTTCCCTTTGAGGAGGGGGAGTGATAGAACAGCTGTGGTTGAGCTTGGCTGCCCACCTGAGTAAAACCACCATATCTTCTGAAGAAGAGGTTAATGTAGAAACTGCAGGCTTTCTTTGACTGATGGTTCTCACCCTTGTCTTTACATATAATCTGGCCCCCCTTATATGCTTTTTTCATGCACTGTGAAAATGACCTTCTACAACAACTGTCAGGGGGAACTCATAAAAGAAATGCCCTTATACAAAACATATAGCAAAATCACACATGAATAAGCAACAAATAAACATTACAAATAAAGGTCCAGTTCTCAAACTTCAAGAGTTTGCTCTAGTAAGGTACAAAAAATCTGGCTTAAGAATCTATCCAAACATGTAAAGTAGACATGGAGATCTAATTTAGCACTTAGTGAATGATGATATTACTCTCCTGCCATTTTGAACATGACATGGATTTCCTTCAAAATAATGAGTATCTGCTAGGGTCTTAAAGCTGGATGTGGATCTCACAGCTTGCCTTTTTCTTGCTGTGATTTCAGGTTTTCTGTCTCTACTTCTGCTCTCAAGTCACAGGGAAAGATTTTCAAGAAGGCAGTTGAATGTACTTGAAGGTAAGCTTAAATTTAAAGTTTAAGCCTTCTTTCTAGAATTGCAGTCTTTGACTGGCTTTCATGAGTCTGTGACATAAGGACTGGATTTATGTTCTATAATTTTAGCCACTTAACCACTTTCAAGGCTCTCTTTTTAGTTCATCAAGGCATTTCCAGGGAGCTTCCCTCTTGTCCAAGAATACATGACTGTGACAGATACACATTACTCTCCAGATATGTTGTTCTCTCCATTTACAACTTAAAACATGATGATAACTATTCTACACTACATAAATCTTAAGTTTTTGATAGATAAAGTTAGGTGAGATCAAACCAACCACAAACATGTGATCTAAAACACTTTAAAATCAGTAGGGAGTTTTCTATGGACTGCACAAGGCTTTGGATCATCCCCTTGGAAATGCTCAGAAACCTGCATTTGAACTCTACATGATCTTGGATTAAAAATTGTCAGAGTGATTCAAAAGGTTCCAAAAGGAAAATACTATTTTTTTGGAGCACTTAGAATAAGGTTTGTCCTTGCATCTAACCTTCCAAGCTTCATTTACCTGTCCTATTACAGGTTGTTTGACTTACTTTTATCAGGTATTGCATTTTGTGTGCATATTGTTCCTGGTGTTTGTTTGTCTGCTTAGTGTCCCCTAAAAGCTTTATAAAATCAGGTTGTTGCATCTCATGAGGCTGAGAAAATATGTGACTAGTGAAGAGTCATCAGTGTAATACAGAGGGTGGCATTTTATTTATTGGTTTGCTTTTAAAGCATCTATGTGTTTTGTTGAGGGTCAGAGGCACATCTGGATATTAGATGATGTGCCATTAGATGATGGCAACATGCCTTGCCCTTTGGTTTGCTGAGCTGGGATTTACTATTGCTCTGCTTCGCTACTTATTATCGTATCAGGCTGTAAACTATTCAGGAAGAATAGGTTATATATATTATATATATATATATATTTGACAGTAAAACATTTGCAGTGCAGTATCTTTGTACAGGCTGAGGGCACATTATGTTATTATCTATAAATAAAAAAAATAAATCTAAAGCAATAGTAATGTTATTACAGGGTAATTTATCTACAGATAGGATAATACTTTTTTCCTAGTATCTAATTTTAATCCTGCAAACATTTTAACACATTTATCATTACAACACTCTTTTGACATCCATGTCATGTGGTTATTCTCATTTTACAGATAAGAAACAGAGAACATAGAGAATAATAATAGCAGCAGTGTCAACATTCAGATACCTAATTTAGCTATCTAGTATTCCTAAATTTTGCCTTTATTCAGAGAAAGGAAATGAAATTCCTCAAAGATGATTCAGAGGAACCTTTTTAGATTGTTGTTCTGAGCTACATACTTTTGGAAGGCCTTGTTTTGAGCTGTCCTTTTTGGAAGGCTTACCTTTATGTAGGTTTCCAAAGGGCTGAAACTGACTAAGGGCAAGAAAGAAAAGGTTGTTGAATCTCAGAGGATGCTCATACAGACTGTTTCTTCCATATCCACAGGTTCAATAGGTTTTGCTCTGCTCTGGTGGTCTGCATCAGTAACCCCATATAGGATAGAGTCAACTTCATGGAGCTCAGAGTTTCTGTTTTTGCTTCATCTCCATCAACAGTGTTTTGAACCCTCATATTTGAAGGCCCAGTTTAAATTCTGTAATGCAGAAGGCTCTGTGTGTGCTGTAGAACAACACAGATGTTGTTTCCTGCCTGTTTTGAAATTGTCTGTCACTCAGTTTGTAACCACAACTGAAGACAATACTGTATGTAATGATGATAAGCTGTTTTTTATACTACATTTTCTCCCTTTACATGTATTTGAAATCAGGAACACCTATGTGTGAGAGTCAATTAAGAAGCTTCTTCTACTTGAAAAAAAAAAAAAAAAAAGAAGAAAAAAAGAAGATTAGAACAAATATTTTAGAGAGAATCTACCTCATCATGCAAAATCTGCTTTATGGTGTAAACAGCATGAAGAATCTACCACACTTAGACCTTTTGTCCTAATGACAAATTTGCATTTCAGCTTTCCATCACTGAGATAAATAAGAATGCCCCTCCCCCCCCAAAAAACAAACAAACAAAAAAAAACTATACGTTAAAGGAGATATTTACAATGCCATCAGTATTTAAAAAGTAATAGCTGTAGTGTTTTAAGACAGACAAATAAAACAAAAAGGAAATGGAGAGATGATAAAAATGTGATATTAAGAAGAGAAATAAGAAGCAGAAAGTTAGATGAATAATTTTGGGGGTGAAACTCAGCGAAAAAAAGTCTGCCTGAGATTTTCTTTCCACTAAGATGACTACTTATCTACCTGCATGTGCAAGAGCAAAAGAAAATATAAGGAGGCATGCCAGGTATAGATCATACTAGCAAGATGCAGATAAGAGTGGGAAGTAGTACAAATTCCACTTTTGCAAAGAGGAATATGGGGTGATGTAACAGAATAGATACTCAGAAAAGTAAGAAGCATTATATCCATATGAATCTTAGTCTGCTGAGGTGAGAGCATGGATTCAAGAAAAAAAACAACAACAACAAAAAAAAAAAACACAAATCCTCTCCTTTGTATGATTACTTTACCTATCTTTATCTTTCCCTAATTCAGTTTAAGATGAAATGCAGGAGGTGAATGAACTGAGACACCTGAACCAGATGAAAAAAATAAGGTTGGTTTTGTTGTGAAATCTTGGAAATCCATCAAACTGGATCACTAACCTGGTCAGATATAACCAAAACTGGACTCAGGACAGGCTACAAAATGCTCTAAGAAATGATGGATTTGTTGAAAGAATGAAGATGTAACTAGATTAACAGCATTGTAACTTCTCAGATTTGAGAAGTTCCTTCTAATTAGGTGCAACTAAGTTAAAATTCCTCTGCCATTCCTCAAGAAATTATTGCTTCTTTCTCAGCTAAGATACCACATCTCTAATAGGCTGGAGTCAGAGTAGTAGCAGCATATGGAAATTAAGTGCTGTGATCAAATGATTTCATGTTTTCTTTTTAGCAGTGAACACAAGAGAAGTATTGGAGATAAATATTTTCTTTCTTCTTTACAGGCTCATTTAGAACCAAAGTTGTTTAGTATAACTGTGAAAAATTCATTGGTTTGATCAGTGGCAAATCAACTTGCAGATATATCCTGATACATCTATAAGAAGATGCTATATGCACATTTTCAGGTTGGTTCAAGCTTTATGGATTTCTGTGATTGATGTAAACTTAAGTGACAGGTGTAATGTGCTGTACATAATGGGACTTGGTGAATATTTTGGGTACCTTCTGACTTGGTAACTTTCTGATCATAGAAATTTGTTTCATATGTGGAATTCAGTCTCTGTAAAGCTAACGTCAACAGAGTTAGAACAGGGACTCCAAAAGTCTCTGAATTCACCATTTCCCTGAAAGCAAATCATATGACTACTTAATTTATCTTCATTCACATGGAAAAAGGTGGAAGAGAATGGTTATGTTTTTAAATAAAGAGATGAAGTTTAGCAGATACCAGCAGGTGCACCACAAAACCAATGTAAAATTAAATGAAATACAAGCCAATGACAGAATGTTGTAATTGTCAAGGTTCCTAAAACCTCCTGTTTTGTCTCCTCATATATTTTTTTTTTTTTTAATTTTTGTCTGCCTTCAGCAAATAACAAAATTGCAAATTAAACCCCTTAGCAGTTGATGTTTACAGACTTTATTATCAAGCTCATAGTAAGGGTCCCATACAAACACTTTGCTGCAATACCAATTTAGAGTTGCAATTCCTCTTTTAGAATACATTCAGGCAATTAACAGACCAAAGATCATATGAGAAGCCTGCAATCTTAATGGAAGAATTTTCTGGGTTTTATTACAGGACTGCAATGTATTGTTTTTAATTCTTTGCTAAAAATAAATTACTTTTGTTCCTTTTTCTGCAACCATAGTTTATTCAGCAACACTACCACCATATTTTTCGTGACCTTAAAGTTACAGTTCCATTTCCCTACATATAAGGGATTGTAGTCCACTCTTTGTGTCACCAAATTAATTTCAGGACATTAGCAAAGACTCAGTGTAAACAAAACTGTCCAAATTTATAACATATCATTTGAGTGGATATATGAATGATTTTCTCCAATAGCTTGCGAAGCTAATATGTATATGCAAGTAGGCCTTGGATCAAGGCTGCCACAGGTGAGGAAGTGTTAGCTTGAGAAGTGTTCCTACAATAACAGTGCTTTTCTGCTTTGGCGTAAATGATGTGCTTGTACTCCCCTAACATTTTACTGTCTTTGGAATTGGGCTTTGAGCTTAGCTTGATATTTATCTTGACAGACAAATGAGGATGTAGGTCAGTGTTAGGCATTGCTATCTCTTTCTGACTTCAGCCATGAGTCAGAGTGAGGTATGGAACAAGTACTTTGAGTCTGGAAGCCTTAGTGCAGCATGTGACTGGGAGACTCCCCTGAAAGCCCAAAGCAAAAATGTGTTGTGAGTGCTGACAGGTTGGCAGCTTACTGGTAGAGACTAAGGGATAGAGAATCCTGGAGAAATGAAATAGCAGCTCAGCAGAAAGCAAGGAATACCCACTTCAGAATGGCCTTTTGTGAAATTCAGCTCTGGATATTCAGCTCCCTTGTATTTTGGGTTTAATATGAAAGTGTCAAAGCTTCTCATAGAGTCACTGCAGGATCATTGGCTCCATACTCAGTAGATCCCACAGGGCTGTCAGGCTGATACTACAGTAGATAGCAGGAGGCTGACATGCAAATCATTATCTTGGCTCCATTAACTGGACTGATGAGAGGAGAGAATCAGGAAGGTAAATGTGCGAGAACTCATGGGTTGAGATAAAGACAGTTTAGTAGGAAAAGCAAAAGCCATGCACTCAGGTAAAGCAAACCAAGGAATTCACTCACTGCTTCCCATCGGCAGGCAGGTGTTCAGCAACCTCAGGAAAGCAGGGCTCATCACATGTAATGGTTCCTTGGGAAGACACGTCATCACTCCAAATGTCCCCACCTTCCTCCTTCTTTACCCCAGCTTTATTGCTGACCATGACACCACATGGTGTGGGACTTCCCTTTGGCCAGTCTGGATCTGCTCCTGGCTGTGATCCCTCCCAGATCCTTGTGCACCCCCAGGTACCTCGCTGGCAGGGCAGTACCAGGAGCTGAACAGCCCTTGGCTCTGTGTGAGCACTGCTCTGCAACAGATAAACATTGGTGTGTTATATTGCTATTGTTATCAACAATCCAAAACACAGCATGTGTGAGCCTTTATGTGAGCCTCTATAAAGAAAATTAACTCTTTCCCAGCCGAAAACATGACACAGAGCCAGTTAGGATGCCCAGTGGTATCTAAGGCCTTCCCTTGAGGCTGGAAGGTATGAAGCAGTACCTATGGAAAGTCCAGAGGTTTCCTCTAGTGCTGTTTGGGGGCAAGGTAGGACGCCCTCATGTTTCTGAAGTGACTTTTGGGCCTTAAGAACCGGCAACTAAATTTTCTGTTTTTATTATTATTGTTACTATTATTATTGTTATTATTATTATTATCAGTAACTCAAAGTAGTGCACATGCACACACCCTTGTATTCAGCCTCAACTTCTTGAACTTCTTACCCAATACCTTTGTGTCTAGATCTTTCAAGTAAGAAGAGGATTTACTTCAATCCTCTTGAGACCCAGTTCGGACTGTAGGTTTGAGTGTCAGATTCTGAGAGAAAAGCCTGGGTGCTACACTGATTTATTCAAATTATTACATATTTCTTGAACCACTGAGAAAGATGAGAAGTGATGGATTCTGCAGTCCCCCATGTGACATGACCCTCTAGGATGTTGGAAACTCTAGTTCAGTCCTTTGCTCCAATTTTTTTATTAGAAGTGATGCAAGTTGGCAGAGTTTATTTTAAAAACAAGCAGAAACAATGTAGTGGGAATGCAGAAGTGAACTGGTGTTTCTGATGAGCTGAATGCAGATCAAAATACAGTCTGACTGATTAATACATTGGTTCTGTCAATAAAATAGTGATTGATAGGTTGATTGATGTGTTATGAGCTCAACTGTTGATGCAAGTTCTCTCTTTTGGAACTAATTTCTTTTTTGTTGTTTCTGCCAACAAATTGTCTCATCTAATTATATCTAGAGCAGAGATGTTGTATGAAATTTATCTGCTTTAATGCTCTATATTTTTGTTTTGTACATTTATTTTCAGATAGTTTATGGTATGTTACATCTGAATTGGGGCACTTAAAAATCCAGATTCTGATCACAGTACTTGATGGGTAAATTTAAAGCAACTTCATTTGTATTCCTGTAGTTATTCTGGATTTACTTCGGTGAAACCAGAAATTTACACTTTTTAATTTTAATTAAAGGAAAGAAAGCCTATGCCATTTTTCTTTAATACATGTTAAATGGGAGTTGATTTTTTTCATAAATTAAAAAAAAAAAAAGCACAAATTGATGTCTTGTTGCCTACAAGGCCCATCCAATGCCATGAAGTGCTACTGTATAATTATTTTTCAGAAAATAGTTTGAAATTTTTGTGGCTTGTGTTATGCATTGTTTCTATGGAGGCACTGCATTTTTGCAGCATCTTGTCTAAAAAGGAAAGAGGATATATTGATATATAAGTCAGGCTGCATGGCTTGTATAAAGGAAATCTACACAATGAGGTTGACCTGCTTTTGTATCCCTTTTATTTTAGCAGTACCATGGCACCACCTTCACTGCAAGGTAATAAAACTCACAGTGTGATTCAGATTGTTCTTTAATGAAAGGATTCTCCTCATGCTTGGTTATAAGATTTGGCTAATGCAGGAGGAGGCTACAGCCAGCAAGGTCTTTCACATGTAATGTATAATTGATGCAGGATTTGACTGGCAGCAAAGACTCATCTTCTAAAGTTATTTTTATCAGCCCTTTCCTGATTGTGATCTCTCTCATCTGGCTTACAGTTTAATGATGAAGAATCTTTTGAGCAAAATCCTTATTTTATTAATGAGATCTTGCTTGATTTGACAAAACAATAATTCTTTCTTTAGAAAAAGCTGGTTGCTGCTTTTCATTTGTGGCTGATCTGCCAATGTGGATATTTTCACTTATTAACACTGCAAATCTGGAATTATTTATTTGCTACTGTGTACAGTGTCAAAGCATTAGAAGAAGATTTTAACTTCCTTGAACTCACTTGTTCTCTTGTCTACGTGCTATTGGAATTTTACTCATCAAATTTACATTGATGTAATTTAGAGTGAAAGGTATTCAGCAACTTGCAAGATTAGTTACCTACTCAGTGGTAAGCCCCAAATGAGGGAACAATCATCATCAATCCATAGTTAATGATCTGAATACATATGTCAAATAGCTTTTGATAAAGTATTGATAAAGAAATGTTCTCTACTATTTAGAAGTATTGCCTCTAATGATATTGTTACATGTTACATGTTAAAATTTTTAACATGATACATGTTAAAATTTCTCTGTAGCTAGTAAATTTACAGGAGGACTTGAAAAAAGGGAAAGCAAAGATCAGGAATCAGTTATGGTCCCCGATTTGGAATAGGAAATACAACATATTGGGGTGACAACTCAAAAAACAGACTGTGTGCTAGTTTAGTCAAATAGCAACTGTTTGGGGAGATTTGGGAAGTTTGGTTTCACTTGTTTACTGATGGTTATTTACTACACAGTACAAATCTATATTCCAGAATAATCTTAAACTGAACTTACTGTTTCTTCTGAATTACATATATTTTACTGTTCTTCTATATTGTAAATAATTCCACTCCAGTTACATCTGATGGGAAAAGATCTATAACTCAAAGGATTAGGAATTGCAGTTTTTTTAAAGCAAGTACTAGTAAGAAAAATGAAAGTAACCTATCAACAGAGAAATAGTCCTCTGCTCTGGGAACATTCAAAAGACAAACTGAGCCTAGCAGCCTCATTATAACCTGCTAGGAAGACAGATTTCCACTATGACACAAAAACCTATGTACGGACTTCTTAGAAATCCTCAAATCAGGTTGGATGTGAGATATTTTGGAGCAGCATTGCAAAAGACAGCATCTGAACTTTTGGGAAAGTAAGAAGTATTTTGGTGATAATGGGTGTAGGACAAAAATGGTATGGGACAAAGTGGTTAGGCAAAGGTAACTGAGTGGGAGAAACAGTTTAAGATAAACAGGGCAAAGTTTAACTTACTGCTTGATTTCACAGGAAGTAGAAGACTTGCTCACCACTGAGTTTTTAGCTTTCAGATAAATGCTCTATTACTGTTGGCTTTGTGATGCCAACATCAAAAAATGTGATGCAATGAGGTGTCTGGGAGATCATTGCCAACCAAGGAACACACTTCTTGTGCAGCTTGGGACAGCTTCTTACTTACCCCAGGAAGTTCTGCAGTGGAGGAGAAAAGGTTGTTGAGTTGAGTGAGCCTAGGACATGAGAGAATTGTGTCCTGGGCCAGGAATTTGAAAGACACAGTGCATAAGGGGAGCTAGATACATTTTGCTCTCAAGGCTGGGATGTTCTTTCCTTAACAATGATGAGCAAAGGAAATCTCTGTGAAGAGACATAATCTGACTTTTATTTATTTATTTATTTATTTATTTATTTATTTATTTTCCTCATATCTTCCCTTTTTAATCCACAGGTGTCTGATAGGAGGCAACAATACAGGTAAAACATGTTCAGGGTGCACTTTACACACTGTCACTTTGTTACCAATTTGTTGCATGCAAGTTTCAGAACAGACTGTCTGAATTCCCACCAATTTATGACACAAAAAATCTTGTTGTTATAGTCAAAAGGAATACAATTCTTATGCACAGACAAAGATTTATTCTCAGTTTAATTCAAATCTTAACAACCAAATCAAAGAACTATTATTAGTCCAGTTACTGTGATATTAACAATCATAATTCAAATTACACACAGCTAAAGCGATCTGTACAAGTAGTTTCTGGTATTTACCCCATTCTCTGATGTTATCCATGTTATCCTCATTGCTTCCAGTGTCCCTCTAGGTCCTTCATACTGATGTGGAATGTATGGGGAGTCATCAATATCATTAATAGTACTCTGGGAAGAGCACAAAGGTGATGGTGATGGTTTCTTCCTTGTTTTTCAGGTCATTTATATATACTTGCCAGTGTGCTGTACACCTTATTCTTTCTTCTGTTGTCTGCAAGCCCACATTGCATCTGAATTTGCTCTATATGGTTCATGTGTTTTACATGTGGATGGTCATTCTTTGTTTGTTTGTTTGTTTTTTAACCTCTGTTTTTGCTTAGATCTCAGGGTACACTATTTATAGTCCTGGCCCTGTGCTATCATCCCATGCCTGTGCTTTCATGCACTCTACTATGACTTTATACATATCCTCATATCCTCCACTGTGTTTTATTTTACTGTCATGGATAGCCCTTTCTGCCCATTCTGCACAGAATAATCATTTTTTTCTTTTCTTTTCTTTTTTTCTTTCTTTTTTTTTTTTTTTTCTAACTATTAGTTACACATACACATATAACAATAAGCATTGCATTGCACCATAGTGGAAAGCTAAAAGAGAAGGTAAAATTGAAGTAACTGTCATGTGATTGTTGGACCATTTCCTTTACAGGGAAAAAAGCAACCATAAAGCTCCAGGAAGGCCAAGGCAAGGTCCAACATGTCCTGAGGTATGTTTTGTTAACATAACATGAAGTCTACCGCTTCTTAGAAGCAAAGGCAGCACTACACTCATCTTGCTATATGTCTTCACCTTTGCACAAGTCTTGTGCCCTCAGGGGCACTAGAGACCCTTCAGCATCTTCTTGTTTCTGCCTGTGCTTGGAAGCACAAGGAGTGTAGCTCCTCAGATGGTGATGCCTCCCTGCTTCCAGGGCTGCCTGCAGTGCACACAGCTCCTGCCTGAGCACTGCAGGCACAGCCTCTCCTCTGTCTCTCCATATGCTCAGAAGAACCAAATTTAATTGCCAGTTACAAGAAGCCTAAGTTAAGCCAAGCAAGATAAATGGAGAAAGCAGGTACAAGCTATTATTTCCTTCATTCCTTTGTCACTTGCACTGAGGGAGGGTGAACCCACAAGCTGGTCTGGTTTAATGTTCCTTCTCTTTTTATATAACTGAGCTCTGATTGTCTGATGCCTGATTAGCACTGAACAGGAGCAAATAACTGGTGAGAAAGGATGGTTGCTACAGTGCTGACTGCTACAACTGGTCCTGATTATATATATATATATATATGTATATATATATATAAATATATTTCTTTAAATTACCGACTAGTGCACTGACAAAACCACCTCCCATTTCTGTTGGTCACCAATCTCTTTTTCTTTTGTTCCTTTTTTTCTTTCCTTCTATGAAGGTGTCCCTCCACCCCACTCCTGTTCTCCTTCAATACCTGTTTGGTTAAGTATCCATTTCCTGAAGTTTTGAGACACAAATAGGAACTGACAATGTTAGTCCCTTGACAAAGGCATTACTAATGCCTGAAGAACTCCTGGCTCTAGAGCTAAAAGAGAAACAAACAAAAAATGTTTTTCCCCTTCTGTTGGAGATTTCAGTCCAAAACCAGAGAGAGGTTACATCAAAATAATTGTTCTGATGATTTAACAAATCAATAACAAGCATGTTGATAATAAATGGTATTATTTCATTCAACTTGCAATAGCTTTATTTGCAATGACAGTTTTGCTAAAGAGTTGTTCTAAGATAGTAGCTCCTGATCCTGGTGTGGTATTGTCCAAAAGACTGACATTTATAATAGCTGGGATTTTCACTTATTTTCTTTCTCATTATACTAAAACTTGTTATGTTTGTTCAGAGAGGGGATGTATTCTGCCTGTTAATGCAGTGCTATCTGGGGTGATCAAAATGTGGATACGACCAGCTAATGAAGTTTGTTACTTGAGATCCTAAGCAGCAGGATTTTATCCTCTGGTAGCTATTTAAATAGGAATACAACCTATAAATAAGCATTGCTCAGCTGATGTGAGATGGCCTGCAAGAGGTAGTATCAGGTGAGGAGAAGGAAAAATGAAACCAGAATACTTCCCGCATGATACGACCAACAATGATGAAAGATATTGACCCCAAACTTTTTTGATCCTTGTCATTTTGGATAAAAGTAGGAAAATGAACAAGGCACTGGGTACCCATCTTTGTATCCCAGCCTTTTACATGAGAAAAAGTGAGAGAGTGAGTAAGCATTGGTAACTCCAGAGATGAATATGTGCCAGCTAAAAGTCTGTGGTCTGAAATTTCTTTCTGTTTTTATCTTAATTAGAATATTTTCCCAGCACAGTGAAAGTAACCTTGATTTCCTTCAAGCCTTAACTTCCAAAGTTGCCAGCCAATGTGACCTCTGTTCAAAGCAACCTCAGCTTGTAAGGGTCGGCAGCAAAGATGTGTGAATGCCTTTGAAAACATGGAGCAAATGAATGTCTATCCCTGCTTGCTCTTGCAGGGACAATTCAATGTGATCCTTGTTCACAAGTGTCACCATACAGCTGGGTCTCTGTTTCCAGCAGTTATGAAGCAGTTATGTGCACCTTGGGGCACATTCAGAAAGGAGATGGCTTTCACATTAGGCAGTTGCTCAGCACTTCTGCATATGAGGTTGCTCAATCATGTAGAAGGATGGACATCCAAAATTTCTATTTTGGGAAAGCTAGTATATTGCTTAATATCTAGTACTTTAAGTGACTAAAATGTTTTTGTTTTAAAAGACAGCTTGGCTACACTTTTATTTCTTAAGAAAATACATAATAATAACAATAATATTAATAATAATAAAGGTGTAAGTGGTTGTTCTTTGGTGCTTCCTATAATGTATCAGTGCTTTCCAATTGATTGTGTCATTGTGGTCACATATATTGTGTGTCTTGTTCTCTCTTTCTCTGAGGAAGAAAGATGAACATGTCTGAAATGGTTTTGTGCATTTTTAAAAATTTATTTAGTAGTTTATTTTATTGCTGCTGCACTTAGAAGCTCCTACAGAGTCAGGGTTTTGGTGGTCTAAATGTAGCTTCAATGAGTAAGTAAATACCTTCCTGATCCCAGAGAAACCACAGCCTGAACATTAAATGCAGGTAACAGAAAACAGGAAAAGGCAACTGACACTAAATAACACTGATATTTTCTGCTGCTCAGCTACATCTGTGTTGCTGAACTCACTCTCAACAATCTGATATTTCATACAGTTTTCTCTTTTCTTGATTCCACTTGTAGTGGTTTATATCAGGCTTTTCTTTTACTACTGTAATCTGTATTGTTTATGCTATCTTCATTTTCTGTCAGCATGGCTTCGTGTTCCTGCTTTGCTGTATTGTATTGCTATATAAATAACTAAGGAGGTGGCAGCTGTAGCAAAAACTGAGCTGTGCTGGGTTTTATAAATTTCTCTTGTGAAAATTAAAAATCATTTGACTTATATAAATCACTTTGCTGGAATAAAATCCTGAAATGAAAATGAGTCTTGCTGGTGCCTGGAAGGCAACAGAAATGCACAGAATTTGGTGCTATTGTTCTGGGAATGTATCTTCCGTTCATTTCTGGAAGTATAAAGCACATAGTCAAACATCTCTTCACAGTTGCAGATTTCTTTATCTTAACAATAAAAGGACAAAAAAATATAACACAAAACAAATTCAGGCACCGGGTGAAACAAAACAAGCCAAAAAATCAACATGAAGCCAAGCTTTTATCGCACCATCGTGAAAGATATACTCAAATAACTCATTGTAAATTACAGTGAATTAATCACTACGTTAGGATGTTATATCACAAAATAAGTCTCCAGGGCCTGTTTCTGTAACATGCTTTTATAGGAAAGCTTAGTGTTTCTGGGAGATGAGTGCTCTGTGTTTCTCATGACAAATCACTGGGGTAGATATCAGTGACTGGCTGAGCTACTTTTGTTTAGTGTTTTCAGTACTCAGGCATTATGATTATAGCAGAGAAGTGCAGTACTTCAGAAAGTAAAGGGGATATTAAATTGTGGAGAAAGTAGAAGAAATGATGGGCCATCTGCTCTGTACACTTGACAGTACATTGTGGAGGTTGGTCAACTCTTATGAAAGGCAAATTTAAAGGAAATGGGTGGCTGGGTCTGAGATACATACTTGTCATGTATGGAATGGGTCGAGGACCATAACCCCTGTGATGGTGAGCTGTACCTGGGTCTCTCAGAGCTCATATTACCATGCATAACCACTCACATTGCTCAGCGGACACAAATGAGATATATCCTATATTATTGTCACTTTTGGTTACTTACGGTTCATCCCAATTCAGGTCTCATTCACTGCCTTAAGCCTCACCTCTTTAATTAAACAGAATAGCCTCCATAGTGGAGTAGTTAGGACACTCACCTAGATCTCTCCTGGGTCTGACACAATTAATAATACTTGTCTGTTGTTCTCCATTTCTTGTGGAAATATTACAGTATTACTTTAAACTGAGTGAGTTGCCAATATCACCAGGTGGACGTAAATGGGCAGTGGTGATGCAAACAAAAAGCATTAACAAGTCACGAGGCGCTCAGTGGCAAAGAGATATAATTGCACAGTTCCCTGAAAGTCCTGCCTTGATTTAACAGAGGTGGTTGCAAAGAATTCTTGTTCAGGCTGTGCCTTGTGTTTGTTTCTTCATTAATGCTCTCCAGTTACTGGTTTCATTTTTATCATTCTATGCTTGCCTTTGGAAAATAAGCAAGTTGGAGCATAAAGTGGGAAGTGCTGCACAGAACTCCCCAAATGCTTACAGCCTAAAAAAAGATGAAGAACCACAGTTTCTGTAGTAGTCCTGCATGCCATGCTAGCTTGTGCATTTTGAAATACACAGATGGAAGTCTGGCCCATTTAAAACCCCTGAGATTTTTTGTTGTGGAGCTCAGGGGCCAAAGTATTACCCCAAATGTTTGAAATAGAGGCTGTAGAGTTCATACAAATGGAGCTGGGAATGACATTTTAAAAAAAACTGGTTGCAAAATATCTTGAAGCTTAGAATGTTTGTGTACATATTATCAAATTTTGTGAGAAAAATGCAAGATAAATGAATTAAAAACTATAAGAATAGTGAGTGAATAAATAATCAGCCTTTTTCATCTAATCAATACCTCACCATCAAAAAATGTCTTTTGCATAAATCAGAAATAATAATTTAAAAAGATACATTTTTAAAAACATTTTTTCCCCCTTTTTCCCTAGGAAATGAATGAAGCAGTGTGATATATCTTCTTTTAGCAAAAACATAAGTGAGAGGATTTCATTGGGTCCACAGAGAGATCAAATACTAAAAAGGCAATAAAGGGAGAACAATTGGAAGAAGCTGAATGAGTCACGGAGCAGTGCAGAATGATTTCCTTAATCTCCAGCATGTGTTTCTGTTAAATAACTCCTTATTTTGCTTTTTATGATACTGTGACAGGTCTTAAATTGTTAGTCACTTTTTTTTTTTTTTTTTTTTTTTTCAGGGTGTATGATAATTATAAGAAATGTGGCAGGATACACAAGTACTGCAAATGCAGATGCTGCACATTTAATGTCTGTTACCAGCTCCAATCACACCTACATATGCTTTAGACATGAAACTAATCTTAATAATTTAAATGGTACTTGCTTATATTAAGCTAAGCAAATTTATTCATACTTTGTGGGATGGGTCATTTTTACCAAACACCTAAAACCAAAATGGGAATATTAATATTTTCCAAGATATTTCACTGACAGCTTTAACTCATTTTTTTTTTCCATGTCTTTAAAATATGAATTTTAATATTATGGTGACATAAGAAAAATCAGATCTTCATTTTCTTGGACTAACCCATTTAGTAACAATTTCTGTATTGCAACTGTATGTATTGAGCTATCACTCTTGCAATAATAAAAATATGCCATCTTCTGCAGTATATGTTAGGTAAAGACATATGAGTTTCAGCTGCTTGCTGCTTAAATTTCAGTGCACACTGGCCAGAAGGTGGTGCTTTCAACCATAGATGTGCAAATTGGGAAAGAAAATATGAATATGAGCTGTGTGAACAGTTTTCTGCAGTAAATAATAGAGGAAAGCAGAGATATCTGTGAATTTCACTAAGAAAAATACAGCCAAAAAATGAGCCACCACAATAATTAAAAAAAAAAAAAAAAAAAAAGAGCAAACGTAAAAAGGAATCTTCTCTCCTTTTTAACATTTCTTTTCACTTTACTGTCTAAATAAGATTTTCTTCTTATTACAAGATAGTGGTAATAAAGCTTGGAAAGGAAAAACTTCTACCTGTATCAGTGATCGGGCTTTGCCTGATTGCAGAATCTCTGATCACCATGCTGTTCCCCAAGTTTGCTTTAAGAAGTAGCATTAAGAAAGCAGAAGGCAAACTGAAGTTCCTACTCCTCCTTGAAACAGCTTGAGTTTTTGAACTTCTTATTTGGTTTGCACTGATAGTCTTTAAAACAAACACTGTGGGAAAGGTGTTAGCTATTATTCTGAAATGTGTATATTACAAGTGGAAGAGGTTATAATGACAAGTTTGTTCTTGCTAAAACTTGCTTGCTTTCTGTCCAGACAGAAGAATAAGAAGAAACATCCTACAGACAAATTCTGAGAGTCTGGCACTATATATAGCATTAGACATGCACTTATGCATGTGCATCCAGTGTCTAGCTGGACACCTATGTACTGCTGTTCTGCCACTTCCCAATGATTTTGGTAGATCTTAGGGAAATCCCTAGCCATTTAAAGCTCTGCTGCTCAAATCCTGCACCTTTGCTATGCTTACAACTGTGCCATTTCACCTCTGACTAGTTTTATTGCCCTCAGCAGGGTTATTTGCATATGTAAAGTTTATTAACATACTTACCTAAATGTTTGCAAATTCAAGCCATGAAAATTATCTTCTAAAGGTTTGATTGGAAATTACACTCCTTTGATTAGAATTCTGCTCTTAGCTTTTATTAAATCTCAGTGGGTTTGCTTGACCTCTGGATGATCATCCTAATTATCAGCCCTGTTTTCATGTTAATTAAAGTTTTGATTGGAGATACGATGTAACAGTAAAATGAAGGAAAATAAGGTTTGTAATACAATCCAGGTCAATATATATATATATATTTTACTAAATGTTGACTATATTAATAAAAATTAAATAAAAGTTTATGTGGACATCCGTGTTTTATTTATCTTGATCAAGCAGTGTTTCTGCTTGAAAAACAACCATTTTAGTATCAGTAGCTGACAATTCTTCAGACTTCAGCAGAATTAACTTTCTATTCTAGTTCCTGTAAATCTCTTTGGATGAGGTCTTTAGTTGTGTTCTTAATGAACATGTTAAGGTTTTTAGTTCTGTTGATTGAAGCGAATTAATTTTGGACTTTGCTAATTGGGGACAACTGTCAAATTCTTCTCCAGGGATGAACTGAAAACTAATAAAGATATGATATCTTTAGAAATGTTTGAAGGGTCGTAATCCTCAGGGTTCCTTTGTCATTGTCCTCAATGGAGGGAGTGATTTTTTTTTTCCCTTTCAGAAGGATAGAAAAATCTTACATAATAATTAAACACTGCTTTAAAATTTTTGTATCTAAGTGGTGTATATTTTGCTTAGCATGTATAGTAATCCACTGGAAAGTCACAAAGTCTTTTCTCTGACATTTTTTTATTTTTTTTTTTTTTTTTTTTTGGGGGATGTTTTGCCTCCGTAAGGGCTCCAAACTGAGGTGTATGGAACTGTATGAAACTTTGGCATTTCCTATTAGTATGGATAAAGAGATTATTGTTATAAAGAGAGAGCTAAACAATGTTATCACTTTCTGGAGATTATATAGATTATTGAATTTATCTAATCCTTATTAATTCCACACCTAGAGGATTTAAATTGATGGGATGCTTTGAAAAATACTTTGGATACAAGATGAAATGTGCTATGTTTGTTTCTTATCCAAAATAGCCCCAAAAGCTCTTTGGGGAAGATTCTTTATCCTTCCATTGATATGTGCATGTACCTACATCATACCAGACTACTATTCAATAAATTCAAAAACGTACCACAGAATCCAAGTAATAAGAAAAGTCAAATGCAGGCAAATCTACACCATGGATGAAATGAGACTTGTGAAGCCACTGCTGTGTAGCATGACTTATAGCAGAAATACTGCACTAACTGTGCCTAAAAGAGCTCTGTTCTTTTTCCTCTTGTTAAAACTGGGCCTGTTTATAAGAGATGCTTCTGTCATAAGGAAGCATCAATTCCTTATGACATTACTCAGATTTAATAATTCTTCTTCATATTATCCCTCATCACTGTCCTACTTCACTCTGCAAAGGCTGGAAAAACAAAGACCTCGAGTATGGTGTGAAGATATTTCTACACAATGTAGAAAAAAAACATTGTAAGCATATTCAACCCTATTCCTGGATGAGATCCAGTCTGCAAGCTCAGAAGTGGGCTGTATCAAAAGCATCAGAAAAACATCAGAAGCTAGCAGAACTAAATGAATTTACAGTAGCAGAGACAGAGCCCAGTATGTCTGGCATGGTCTGGTGAATATAGCTGACAAGAGGGGCAGCCATTTCAAGGATTTCAGCAGAATTGGTCTAGGATTTCCAAGAGAATATTGTAAATCAGAAAATTACCTTTTGATCAAAACCAACCATTTCACCCAAGAACCTGCTAATCCAGATGAAGTTCTGGGCTAAAAAACAGAAAAGAAAAAAAAAAAAAAAACAAAATGGTTCTCAAAATGGAATTTGTTTTTTAAATTTTTTTTTTTTTTTAATTTGTAGCTGTATTCTTGTATTACAAATGTTGTACTTTATCATACATCTTCAATCAAAAAGCATTTTTTTGTTCAGTGCTTTGTTTCAGAATGCAAACTTTGGTGTGATTCATTGAATTTTTCCTGGTACTTTTTTTTTTTTTTTTTTCCCTGAGAAAAACTGAATTAGTTTTGTTTTTATTAAGAAAAGAAATAGATTAAGATTATATATATATATATATATGTTATAATCCCTTCCATTAATAGAAATACAATATCTCACACAACCCTGTTACTCTTGCTCCAAGAAGAGAGTTTCACTCAGGCAAAGGCTCTCTCAGGACCTCTCTTCACAGACGGGAACAGATTGAATCTGCTTTTGCTCCATAGGTATATAAGCACAGAGCTGTTTTCTTCAAGAAAACCTTTTGAGACAGGACAGTGGGACAATAAGCTATTGAGCATAATGTTGGTAGTTCTCAGCTCACCTTGCTGGTGATCCTACCTATCTAGGTAGGACAAATCCTGCATCCCAGGTTTCCAAGCAGATGTGTCAGGGATGAAGTAAGTGGTGAGAGTTGGGGATGGGATGCAAAGGAGGAAAAGGAAACTTGTACAATGTTGGTATTACATGTCAGTACCTGGAAAGGTTAAGAACTGTCACGGGAATGAAAGGAGCTTTGTTGTTCTTGTTGCTGCTTTTTATTATTATTATTTTCTGTATTTGTTCTTTTTCCTATGAGAGGTGTTGGAAACTCAGATTAATAGTGTGAGAAGGAAGAAAACATTTGAATGAGTTAGTACTTTGGTACACATGTGAGTTATCAGAGGTGCCTGAAGGGACATTTTGCACTGCACACTTCCTGGGGGTAAGTATCCCTGTTAGTTCTCCCATGGCCAGACAGCTGCTACTAAGGATGATCTTCATCGATCAGCATCTCACATAGCCAGCTGTTGCAAAGGCTTGTAGTAAATGAATCCAGCTTCTCCCCTACCTTAAGGAGCATCCCCTTTCTGTTTTTCTCATCATTCATTAAATAATACCAGCTAGCTCTCTGTTGCAGTAGCTGGGGGATGGGAGAAAGTAGACATAATCCCCACAGCAAAGTGTTTGGGATCTAAATAATCTATTTCAGTTTAGTGTGATAGCAACATAACTGGTAGCAGCAGAGTAGTTCAGTGATGGTTATCAGCAGATATTCATCCACAGCCTTGTGGGATTGCACACTAAATGATTAATAATTCCCATTTTAAAGTAAAGTACGTTAACGGAGAAATCAGGATTTACTTAGCTTTTGCTGAGCATTAGTGTAATTGAGCTAAAAATAATTAAATAATGTTACAGTGCTGCAAGGCAAAGGTTAGTTATGATTCTATTCTTAATTTACTGAGGATAAAGGACATTCTTTGGAGGAAAAAACAAACAAACAAACAAAAAAAAAAAACAGAGAAAATAGGAATGTGATTTTAAAACTAGTTTGAATGATGGAAGTGGAAAATAAATTGGACCAAGGCAAAATGATTATTTATCCTTAAATACTACATTGAGACAGAAGGTTGGCACTTGTACCTATCAAATATATTAAAGTCCTGGCAACTTATTTATTTGATGCAATCAACACAAATTGATACAAACACTTTCACAGTAAAGGAAACTATTCACCAATGAACACTATGTGAATTTACCTAGGGAAATAGTGAGGGGACACGACAAGTGATAAAAGTGATATTTTTTGCACAGCACAAGTAAGGAAGCTTGTCATATGGACAGACAGGAGGTAGTCCACTGTGTTGTGGTGCATACTCATCTGAATGGTGAATCATGCAATTTATTTAAATGTGTTGTTGGAGCATTAGTACAAAGATAAGGATGTCCCTATCAGGAAAAATAATCAGTCATTTGTTATTTTGTCGCCATGTTCCAATAAGAGATCCACATGCTGCTTGGACTAGTATAAATCCAGTGAAGCTATGAAGCCATCTTGCCTTTCCTCAAATCTCACATGACATATTGAAAAGGGGGCCCATGTGAACCTAATGCAGTTCAACAAGTCCAAGTGCAAGGTACTGCACCTGGGTCAGTAAAATCCCAGACAGGAGTCCAGACTGGGAGAAGTCACTGAGAGCAGCCCTGCGGAGAAAGACTTGGGGGTTCTGGTGGACATAAAGCTTGATGTGAGCCAGCAGTGCATGACTGAAGCCCAGAAGGCCAACTACATCCTGGGCTGCAACAAAAGAAGCATGGCCAGCAGGTCAAGGGAGGTGATTATCCCTCTATGCTCTGCTCTTGTGAGGCCCCAAATGGATTGCTGCATCCAGGTTTGGAGCCACCAGCACAAGAAAGATGTGGACCTGTTAGAGTCCAAAAAAGGGCCACAAAGATGATCTGGGGCTGTTCAGTGTGAAGAGACTATCTTTTCAATACTTAAAGGGGGCTTATAAAAAGATGGAGAACTTTTTATTCAATCAGACAATGACAGGACAAAGGAGAATGGTCTTAAGCTAAAAGAGGTGAGATTTAGATTACAGGTTAAGAGGAAATTCTTCTCAGAAGGTGGTGAGTCACTAGAACAGGTTGCTCAGAGAAGCTGTGGATGTCCCATCCCTGGAAGTGTTCAAGGTCAGGTTGGATAAGGCCCTGAGCAACCTAATCTGGAGGGTGACATCCCTGCCCATAGTAGGGGGTCAGAACTGGGTGATCTGTAAGGTCCCTTCCAACTAAAGCCATTCTATGATTCTGTGATTCTATGATTCTATGATATTACCTCTCCATAGAGCTTGTAATCTTGTTCCCAGCACCCTCTAATATGGCTCCACAACTGCTATTTGGAACTCTTATTGCAGTGTCTTCCTGTGGAAATCCATATAAACATTTCTTCAAAGATGTATGGCAAGAATAACATGATTACAGATAAAAGGTCAAGTGAAGGGCACATCTGACTCATCATCATGTCCAGCAGCTGGTTGCTGCTTTAGTATTTCACCATATAGGCATCATATGGTACCCACAGTGAAGATGCTGGCAAGACCAAGAGTGACTACAGGACTTTTGGAGATAGGAGAAGTGCACAGAAGCCCAGGTATATGTCAGCTCTACCCTTTATGGCTGTCATTGCCAGAAGGTCTCTTTGGCTTCTGGAACACTCTCCAAAGCATGAGTATTGCTGGGAAGAAGTGAAATCTACCTGATGATATGCAGCAAGAACATATTTGCTAATAGACATGCTAATATACTGAGGAGAGCTTAAATTAATTTAACAGCAATACATACTTCAAAGCTTACACATAATTAGGAAAATGCAGAGGAAAGTGTACAAGGGAAGGCATGACTTGGCAGTCTCCCATATTCTTCTGGGTAAGGTGAAAGTGGGATGAGCAGAAGCTCACCTGAAATATCTTTACATAAGTGCATGCAGTATGTGAAAGAAATGGGAGGAATTAGAAGTCCTTGAGCAGTTGCAGACTTACAATGTTAATAGGATTATGGAGATGTGGTGGCATAGTTTGCACAACAGAAATGCTCTAAGAGATGGATAGTGTCTTTAGGAAAAAATACAAAGAAAAAAAAAAAAAGGAAAGAAGACAAGGAACAAGAGGCTTGTATTTGAAAAAAAAAAATAAAAAAAATACCAGCTCAGATGCATGGAACTTGTGTCTCATGGTCAAAGGGGAGGGCAATGAAGAGGATGCCATGGTCAGTGTCTAATACAGACCACCTGATCACAAGGAAGAGGATGTGAATAAAGCCTTCTTTAATCAGAAGTTTAACGACTAGAGTGTTTGGTTCTCATGGGGAATATGAGCCACTGTGATATCTTTTGGAAAGCAGTATATCAGAAATCTAGAAACCTAGAATTATGGAGTGTGTATTAGTTTTTACTCAGGTGTCAAATGGGATGACTACAATAGGTTTGTTCTGGACCTGCCAGTTGTAATGAGGAAGAATTATGACTGTAAACATCAGAGGCAGTCCTGGCTGTAGTGACCATGGCATGCTGGAGTTTTAGATCCTGAGGGAAGTGAAGCAGGTGAGTAGTAAACTAAAGACTATGAACTTCAGAGTTGGAACTTTAGCTTGATCAGGCATATGATGATCATTACATCATACTATGCTATTCTGAAGGGCAAAGGGATCCAGGAGACCTAGATGGTGTTCAAGGACAACCTACACTGAAGTCCATTTATGGCATGCATGCAGAAAGTAAAGCAGGTATGGCAGAAAGCCAGCTTGAAAGAAGGGAGAATGTCTGTTTAAACTCAAACACACATGCAAGTGTACAGAAGATGGTCTATCCAGGAAGAATATAATAATAATAATAATAATAATCCTGAGAATACGAGAATAGAGTTAGGAGGGCCAAAGCTCACCTGGAGTTGAAAGTAGCAGGTCATCTGAAGTGTAACAAGAAGAGTTTCTGTACATACATTGACAGTAAAAGTGAGGCTAAGGAAAATGTAGATCCACTGCTTATTTGACAGGAGACGTACTGACAAAAGACATGGAAAAGGCCAAAGTATTAAATGTTTTTGTAACCTCCATTTACAATGGTAAGACTTGCCATCAGGTCTCCCAGTCATATGTGCTTAGTGGTAGAGCTTAAGAAGCTGAAACATTCCCTACAGTACAGTAATATTAAATTAGGGACCACTTAAGCAAATTAGACCTACACCAGACTGGCACCAGACTAGATTTATCTAATGTTAAAATGATAAAATTAATGGTAGAGTAGATACTATTTAGTAGATCAGTCATAAATTAATAACTGTTATGAGGTCATTTTACTTAACTTTAACTTTGCATGACCAGTTTGGTAAAGATATAAATGTGACAAACCATGGGAATCACATACACAAATTAGCACCAAATAAATTATTAATATTTACCCAGTTACACTTTGTTGCCACCAGGTCATATTTTTGTTGTTGTTACTTTGTCCTACTCTTAAATAACATTCAAATATTTAGAGCTCCTCTTTTTTTTTGCAGTTCAAAGTGTTCCACGATGCTTCACAACCTGTCCAAGGGATCCTCATGGTCTTTCAAAATATAATTTTTTTCTTGGCTTAAAAAAAAAGAAAAATATCTCACTGGACATTTATAATTACAACAGTAGGAAGAACATTCTTGAGTTTTGTAACATACTTTACAAAAACATAACTATGATAATTATTCACAATTTTGATCTTTTCTACCACATAATAGGAAGCTTCAAGATTAATTATATTTTGTAATTCAATTAAAAGCGTAATCATTTTTGTATGCCAAAATGTCATATTTACCATAGCCCTGAGCTCCTAACATGGAATCCTGTCATTAGATTAAGATTAGATTAGATTAAGTACTTTGCAAAACAGGTTAAATACCAGTCTTGATTTACTAACAGGGAAGCTGAAATGGGGAGGATTTAAACAATTTGTTTATGTCTGTCAGCAGACCAGTAGCAGCTGAGGGAATAAAGCAAAGAAATATATATATATGGTAGGATGCATTCCTCACTAGGTAAAAACATCAAGGTATTTTAGTGGTCTTTGTCTTAATTTGTATAATATTTTATTTTTAATAGAGGTACACTTTTCTGAGACTCTCATTATCAGAAACTTGCCTCCTTGGAGGCTCTTCTCTTTTTGTTTTAATTTGCTAGTTGGTTTGTTTTTAATATATAATGTGTTTAAGACAAGATCTCTTACAAGTGAATGGAGATGTCTGTCCAACACTTTTGGAGAAGTTAACTCAGAAGTACTAGATTTTTCAGATGTTACTTAATATTTCATCTGAATCTAGTCATTTAACTTGCTGCATCAGTAACAGTTTAACAAAAAATTAATCTTGGCTTCATTTACTAATATCTTCTAAATTTCCTCTCATCTCCAACTCAGTAATTCTGTTAATCTACTGATTCTTTACTATTCCACAGCCCTATTGTCCATGTAAACAACTCAGTGTTTTATAAGATTTATCACAAATGCAAAGCTTATGTAAAGCTTATTAAAAGGAATAAAATACTTCAGCCTGTTGACTCACATTCAGCTTGCTGTTGACCAAAAACCCCAGATCACTTTCTGTGGGGCTGATCTCCAACATCTCATCCCCCAGTCTGTACATAATGCCAGCTTGCCCTGTCCCAGGTGCAGAATCTGGCAACTTCATATTGTTGGTGATTGGCCAGCTCTCCAACCTGTCTAGGTCTCTGCAAGACCTCACCACCCTGATGGAGTCAACAGCTCCACCCAATTTGGTATTGTCTGCAAACTTGCTCAAAAAACCTTCAAGTTTTCCAAATTGTTTATGAAAACATTGAAGAGGACTAAAATGGAGCCCTGGGGAACCCCACTAGTGACAGGTCACCATCCTGATGTAACTCATTTGATACATTGGAAAATAAATCTCATTCTTGGGTAAGGGTTCAAGAAGTAACATTGTAAAAACAATATGGATACACAACAACAAAACAACAACAACTGCAACAAAAAACAGTCTCCAGAATTTTTCCTAGCAGACCCCAATTGACTACATCTGCTCATTTTGTTGCTTCCTTATTAACGCCATTAAAAATGTGTATGTAAATCTGAAGTTTCTCATCAAGAGTGGGAAGTATTATGTAATTATTTCTAAGTTATCTGGTCATCAAATTAACAAGTGCTGCTTTAAGAACCTAAGATTTCAAAATGTACTCTATCCTACTAATAAGCATAAACTAATTAATAAGCTGAATTAGTCATTTTTAGCTGACTATAAAAACTGGTATACGCTGAAGCCAAAGTCTATTGAATGTCTTGTAATTATATGGCAACCCTCCACAAATATACTGAACAACTAAGAAATGAATTAGATTTAAAACTTTATTAATTTTAATCAGCCATATTCTGCCTAGAACTATATTAGAAATGGTGAAAGTTGATAACACACACTGTTTATTATGCATTAGGGAAGTGTTAAAAGTAGAAATGCGCACTTTTAGAATAGAAATATGTGTAATAAAAGTATTTGTGTTGAAAAAATACCCTGGAAATAAAGATTTAGGGTAAATTGTCAACCTCAGTGTGAACAAGTGTTTGAGAAAACTAGAAATATATATATATATATATGTATATATATATATTAAGGAAGATCAAAAGATTTACAAATTCTTATGTTGATTTTTAGTTAATTTAAATTTAAATGCACTTGATTAAGATTTTGTACATTTTTTTTTTTGTTGTTTTTCTCCCAGTGCATGTGTTCAAAATGTATTAGCAAGACAGATAGCATTGTTCTTCAGAGGCCACTGTGGTCCACCAGGTAAATAATTCATATTTTTCTGTATAAATACAAAATTGTGTTTTCTGCAGTGAATGATAAAAGATCCAGGTTCTCTCTCCCTTTTATTAGCTTTACATAAGCGTTAGGGGACATCGCTCCAGAGACAAAGGGGAGGGAACACAAAGACTGCTTTTAGATAAATGATGTACATTTTAACCTCTGTCTCTTTCTATATTTATTACAGACAAAAAAAAAAAAAAAAAAAAAAAAGAGTTTTCAAGGCTGCAAAGCCTAACGTTTGAAAGGTAGAAAATGTCAGAGTTAAGATTATACTGTGGGTTTTATATACCTGTGCTTTCCCCCACCCATAGAAAAATGCCTTAGCCAGGTCCTCAAATCTGTCTGTGAATAGAGGAGTATTAATCCTCTCAACATCTTAGCTACTGCATTCATCGGTGTGGTATCTATGTGCTTCAGAAATACAAAGTTACTCCCACAGGACCTTAATGGAGGAAGGTTATTCCCCAGTGTCACAGTGGATGATCTGTTGCATAAAATAAGCAAGGATTGAGTTCTTGCCAATTAGAGCTGGAAGATTTCGGTTGAACAGCCCTTACTACTTAACACTGCATAGTATTCAGTATGGTCAAGAACAGCTCCCAAAATTTCTCAATGCAACTGTGAAGGATTAGCTTCTCTGCAAATCAGACCCTTGAGCATCACTTTACAGACAGTCCAATATTTCCTTAAACCATCTGGCTCTCACTTTTCTTTTAGTCATACTCCCTTCTTTCCTTTGCTTGTTCTTAATCTCATTGCAGCAGGACAAAGAGCCCTATCCAGACATACAACAAGAACATCATTATCAAAAATTCACCACTAAAATCTACACCAAAACACAGGGATTCCAGGTTGTTCAGAGAAGATCACCAGATCTGTTTTTTAATTTGGACAGAGAAAAAATATATATATATTTTCCCTTGGAAACAAATCCCCCCC